>NC_140484.1:30193260-30275760 GCF_964271855.1 Acomys minous | reverse complement strand
ATGCCACAATTATATGCTATGAGTCTAGATCTTGGTAGCTATGTTAAAAATGGCTTTTTAACAATACGTGGTATAACAAGTTATTTAAAATGTATAATACATTGAAAAATAATGTGAAAATAACCTAGATCTCAGAACTCTATACTACATTTGAAAATTCAGGATTTCTCAGAAAATAAGAAGAGAGTATATTTCCTTCCCTTCCCCATTCCAGGTAACTTGAAGCACCGTTTGTGCTCTGCAGCTGAGGGGATGGCTCAGTGAGTGGATAGATGAGAACCGGATTTTGAATCCTCAGAGCCCATGTGAACGCCATAGAAGCCAGGTGTACACGGCAGCCATCTGTAATTCCAGAAGGAAAGGGAGGGATGCGGACCCCAGAGCAAGATAGCTAGTCTGCCTAGCCAGAGTAACAGTCCTCAGGTTCAGCAGGGGACCACAGGCGGAGAGAGCTACTGAGGAGGAGACCTGACATCAACCTTGGATCACCACGTACACATGCACACATACATGTGCACCATGCACTTACACAAAAACAAATATATAAAGCTCCATTGGTTTTACTTTGGACTAAATGTGAAGAATAGGATCCCACTGTGTCTGATTTGACTATGAGAATCTTCTCACCATGAGAACACTGGTCTTCTAATTAAAAGCCAGGGCGTAATTAACTAAAAGTGGGAGTTGTTGCGGTTGTCTGAATATCCATAGAGACTTGCGCAGTCAACTGTAAGCAGTGTGTACGTACTTACATGTAGTTTTCCAAGTATAGTTCTCACAGTGCAACCATTTAGGGGCGCTAGTAAAACATTGGTAAACCTTGGCATTGACAAAGCACACTGTGGAAAAGCCTTATTTGCACTAAAAATCACTAAATATTGTCTCTTCTCTAAATGAAATAGATCAGTATGTAGATTTTGTCATGTGAAAAAAATCAATACTGATACATGTACACGTTCAGTAATAAAATGAAAAGAGCATGTTCCTTAGTTGTCCCTATCTAATGCTGAGGGTTTTTATTTGTTTTCCCTTTGCCCTTCTCTCTCCATCTAGAGTAATCAGGAGCAGGTGTTGCTTCAGGGGGAGGATCGCTTGTACTTGAACTGTGGAGAAGCCTCACAAACCCAGAATCCGAAGTGTTCTTCAGCACATGCTGAGCATATGCCCAGGCGTGAGGGGAGCCCATTTGCAGATGGAGGTCTCGAGTCTCCGGGGCTAAGCACTTTACTTGGGCATCGGCATTGGCATGTTGTACAAGTAAGTGGTCAGTTCACTGACTGCTAGTGACTTACTCACTGGTATCTCTCTTAGTACTTTTAATTTTTTTCCCCTTGCCTTTTTTCTTTCTGTTTGATACAGAGTATATCCTTACCATTAATAGTATCAAGAACTAGAAGTTTATTTTTCCCTCAGTGAACATAATTTTATTTTACTTTGAGCCTCTGTTTTGCTTAATCTAGCTCAGTGGATTTGCATAGCCTACAGTATATCCATTGCATGAAAAATGCTTTGACTAGGACCTAGTACACCTGGCTTTATAGTTTCAGTGGGTAACCACTTAACAGTGGAGCCAGGTTGCAAACTTCTGAATTTATCGCTCATACTTTTATTTTTATTTAATGTTTTTCCAAATTATGGATTCATCCTGATACCACATTTAAATTAGTAGGTTCTTTTAGCAACTTTGACAGATTGACATTTGAAATGGATTAATTCTGAATTCTGATGTCAGTTAAGATTAATTTGGTGTAGTGAGTAAATTGAAATTTCTTGAAAGAAATTTGTATGTATAGTTTCAAAGTTCTAAATATTTTCTTTCTCCTTTTAGTACCAAAATGTTTCAGAGCCTACTCTTGGATTGCTTTCTTTTCATCAGTTCTTTTTTCTTTCCTTCTGACATAGGGTCTTGCTGTGTAGGTGATCTAGAATTCACTTGTTGCAGCCTCCCGAATGCTGGGACCATACGTGTGCATACTACCACACTAGCTGTTTGTAATCAGTTTCTATTTCCATTCTTAGTTGCCTTCTCGCTGCTCATTTCTTACTAGTTTATGTTTTCTCTCATGTTATCTTCAGTTGATTTTGAGTGAAGATAGTGAAAGACAGAAAAATGGTCATTCTGTGAAGGATTAAAGGAAGAGTAGCTCCTACATTGACTTGTGGTATGCACTAAAAGAAAATGTATTTAACAGACATTAGTAAACTTAAGAAATCAAACAGTGTACATACCATTTTATAATTAGTAACATTTTTTAAAAATATAAAACTGGATCCGCTACTTCCTTGACTAAAATTTTCCACTGCTCCCTTCTCTCCTATAGCCATTTCTCTGCTATTTTCATTTCCCCATACTTTGAACTATTCATTCTACACTGACCTAGAATCAATGCCAGTTCTGCCTAGCCAGGTCTGTGTTACCAGAGACCCAAGTAGAGCAGAGGATCCAAGAAGGTAGGTCTGGAACTGAAAAAAATCCATCAGGCAATAACAAAACTGAATTTCCTTCCAGCTCAAAACTTCCGTGATTCTACTCTGTCTGTGAAGCGTTCCACTAAACAAGCACTAAACACTGGCGTTAGGCAGCAGCAGGGGTCTCTGTCATCTGATAGCTAACTGTGCTCACTTTCAAAGATGAGTACTTTAAGTGGCTTTACCTAGGTCTCTTCATTTCTTTATTCATTTCTGTTCTTTTAGTTTTAAATAAAGATAAAATAGTTTTGGTAAAATACTTGTTAAATGATTAATTTATTTACCATAAGGGTAAGCAAGTAGTTCACAAAAAAATAAGGTATAAATGCCTTTATTCTGCTTTGGAGCCCTCATAGACCGTAATGAGAAATGAGCACTTAAAAACTAATAAAAATATAAGTTAAAAAAAATCACATTTGTGCTCCCAAGACATTTAAATTATAATAGAATCGTAGTTTGAAGTTTCATAGAATTGTTATAGCTCGAAGAACCTCAGAGGCCATGTAGCCCGTGCGGCTCTGTACGTGAGGAAGCTGAAGCTCAGCCAGTTAATAGAGTCGCCCAGCGTCACACAAAAGAGTGCTGGCCGACACAGCCTTAAACAGTCTGCATTAAAGCAAAAGTCCAGTGTACTCTTAAATGTAATTACTGAATGTTGAACTAATTTACTGTTGACCTTGTACTAAAACTTAGAATTTGCCCTTTAACTTAGAGTTGCCCTGCTCATCTTGCTAACACTGGAGCCTGGCAATTGAATGCAGAGTGACAGTGGTCTCTGGGCCGTGTCTATATGTAGTGCAGAAACTTGCGTTCTAAGCTTCTCAGTCATGAGGACTCCCTGGAGAAACAGGGGCAGAGTCTCCTTCCCCTTGCCACTTCGCCTCTCCTGCTAAGCCATTAAAGCTGGTTTATTGATGTGATTTCTATTTTGTGTGCTTACTGTGTAATTTAGATTCATCTGATGAGTGTCAGCTGATTCCCCTATACTTTCTGCTCACAATCTAGAATACTGTACTGTCTGTCTGTCTGTCTGTCTGTCTGGTTGCTTGTTCAATCCATGTTTTATACAACTTTATTTCCATATTTTGTTATTTATATGTCTCTAGCTAAACCTAATGCATACACACTCTTTAGAGGCAAAGCCAGCAGCATAGATGGTACTTTTTTCAGTTATTTTTTAATTTAGTTTTCTTAGTTGCAAATTTAGAAAGTACTGAAATACAGTGTGAAATTTAAAAAACAAAAGTCTTTTAGTTTGTGGCTGTGTTCCTTATGTTCAGTGTTCTGTACAGTGTAAACACTGCTGCTACAAGCTCTTTTTATCTAGTATTCTAAGGATACTGATTTTATACTTAACCTGGCTCTAACTATTTAGAAATAATATCTGTTATATTCGAGAAGTCAGTAGTGGATTTTAAAGGCTGTTTTACTTATAAGTGGCTTGTTCACCTCCCCCTAGTTTTATCATGTATGGAAGACGTATTTGGCAAAGGTCAAATCTGCTGGGGCAAGTCCTTTACTCTCACTGGTTAGACAAAACTAGTCTAGGCTGGAGGCTGACTTTTGGAGGGAAAAAAAAAGTAAAGCAGTTAGCTTCCATTTAAAGAGAGATTGGAAGACCTTTCTAGGAGGAGGCAGAGACTTCTCTGTTGTACCTTAGACAGTCTCCCAGTGATGTGGCAGGACTCCTGTGCCCTGACTAGACCTTTGTGACTCATGGCTCTCCATTGTTTATTAGCTGCCTCTTTATTTCCATCATTTCTGTACACAGCATTAAGTATATAGTACAAAGTTCAGATGACACACAGATCAAAAGAGTGACCCTAGGAAAAAATGTATACTTTGTTCTAGTCATAAAACATTCAAACAAAATTTAAAAGCCCATTATTTTTAACTTATGTTTGGGCTTGGAAGATAAATCATTTATAATTTGTAGTATTTCATAAGACTTTGAAGGTTAAAAGAATAGGTGGGTGGGTGTGTGTGTGTATTCATGTTTGTGTGTTTACAGATACACATTAGAGTGTGATAACTCGATAAGCTTTTACTGAGCGTTTATGTTGGAATCAGTTTTGTAGAGATATGCTAGCTCACACATCACATTTCATAGGAATTAGTGAAACATCAAAGTTTGGGGGTCTTAGATTCTTAGATTTTTATTATTTTATCCAGTGTCATTGGCAGTGAGCTGCTTACTCTGGTACACTTGTTACATTCTTTTTTCAGTAGCTTACGCTGTTAATTCAGTTGTACTTTTAAGTTCACTTACCAGATAAGTATAGCCTAACCTTCTATGAGAGTAATGCAAGTGCTTAGGGTATGTTGCTTTTACTTGGTTCTCTTTTTGTCTTTCCACAATTTTATTGGGTTTGATTATACTTCACATGGCCTTCTAATTTTTTTCTACATGTTTTCTTGAGTCAAATTAAAATAAATTTGAATAAATTGAAGCTGTTTTTTATTCCAGGAACAGAAGACTCTTCCGTTGTTCTGTTTTTCTTCCAACTGCTCATAAAAGATAATTAGTAGACTAGGAGACACAGAGAGTCTATAGAGCTAACTTACTGCACATCAGTAACCTACAGAGTTCTCACTGAGTTTGAAAGTTGCATAGCACTGATGCAGTGACACCGTGAACAAATATGTAAGATAGGTATCGTGGGAAACTGTGTTTACCATTGATGCTTTGGATGGAGACCTAATCTGCATTATATTAAGAGTTATTATGGATCAATAAAGTTGAACAGCCTCATAGAAAAATAGTAGTTTAAGCATATCCATATAGGTTTGTGAGTACATCTTAAAATACAGCATTAAAAAAAAGCAACAAAGAGAAGGGCACCTGGGTTCAGCTGAAGCGCCAGCCTGCGCCGCCCAGAGCAGCTCACTTTGTGAGGACAGCCTGAGCTGCTGGAGCCCGTGTTCAAAAAGAAACAAAGGACATGGACTGCTTAAAAAAACAACAAACAAAACAGTTGCTATTCTCAAGCAACGGAATTTTTGTTTGTTTTTACATTGATTGATTTTATATGCATTGTTTTTTTTATCACAACAGTATAAAAGCAATAAATATTTCCAGTAAAAACCAAAACTCTTGCTGAAGTGGTCATTTATTTGGGGGTGGTCTACATCAGCAGACAGAAACAGTTTATGGCTGCCATCGCATGCACTTCTTTGTCACTTTGTATTGAGTTTAATATTAGAAACCAGTAATGCTATAGTGGGGGGAGGAAGTATGGTGTCTAAAACATTGAAATTATTAAGATCAGACATGTGAAATGCTGGTTCATAAGGAGATGCTCAATACCAAGGGCTTTCTTACTAAAGCCACTACTTGGCACCTCAAACATGATGCAGGAAGCTGAATCTTATGTTGTGTTAAGTTAATGCTTTAATTTGGAATATATTTCCTAAGTCTTACCAAACTGATATGTTATTTTCTATAGATTTCCAGCACCTATCTAGAAAGCAATTGGCCTATTCGGGTGAGTTGTTATTTAGTTGGTATTATAGTAGTCATTCTGGGAGTTGAGCCCTTGTGGATTCATAAGAGTGAATTTTAAAAATTTATTTACTTTTATGTGCATTGGTATTTTGCCTGCATGCATGTCTGTATGAGGGTGTCTGATCTTGGAGTTACAGACAGATGTGGGCTGCCGTGTGGGTGCTGGGAATTGAACCCTGGTCCTCTGGAAGAGCAATCAGTGCTCTTAACTGCTGTGCCATCTCTCCAGCCCCCATTAGAGTGAAATTTTATCTTTCATCTGCTTTGTATTACTAGTAGATTCACCTCTACGTTTTTGTCAAATATAGCTATCAATATTTGGTCTTTTAATCTAGCATTTTTATATTTAAACCACTCAGCAAATATGTATTAGTAAGTCTCTTAACCTTATATTTTATTAAGTACTTTATACCTAATGAAGTATATATATTTGCAGGAAAGAGGTTTTAATTTTTTTTAAACAGTTTTCAGCTATTGATAAACTTGGACAGAATATCGCTGTGGCTGGCAAGTTTGGGTTTGCACATTACTCTTTACTCACCAAGAAATGGAAACTTTTTGGAAACATTACTCAGGTTAGTCTTTTTTTTTTTTTTTAACTAAAAAATAAATTTCAAGATACAAAGTACAGCAAAGAAAAAGAAAAACTAATAATGAGTTAGAGGTGTAGTTTAACTGTAAAACACTTGCTGTTTTCACAGGTTCTGAGGGGAAAAAAGACGTGAGAAGGGACTGACATTTGATAATAGCCAATAAGTCAATTTTGATAAAACACTTGATAATTTGATAAAAGATCTTTCATTGAGATAGTTGGCTTTTCATTCTTGTTAAGATCACTGACAAGTGCTGAGAGATGGCACAGCCATTAAAGTGTTTTCTACACAAGCAAGGGAATCTGAGTTCAAATCCCAGAGGCCATTTAGATGCTGAGTGGAAATGGCAAGTCCCCTATAGTGCCACCCTTGGAAGGTAGAGATGGAGCAGCCCGGAAAAACCAGCTGTCTCAGCCAGTAGCTTTGATTGAACTCACTCACGCTCGCACATGTGTATGTGCACGCACACAGCCCCTCATGCACACACACATGCACACAAACACACATGCGCACATGCACGCGCACACACACACACACCACTTGATAGGCACATGATAAAAAGAAATAAATAGACTACTAGCAATAATTGTTTAGCCTTGGTTTTAATATTATCTTTAAGGTAGACCTATCCTATGTGGTAAGACTAGATGTGCGCAAAATTGGAGATCATTCTGTATGTGATATATACATTTGGGTAGCAGAGGTGGTGGAGGGTCAGAGGGAGAATGTACGAGATTTAATGAGAGTCAACTAGGAAGAAATGAGGAAAATTATGTGTACCAGGCACTTTAAAATGCTTTTATGTTATCATCAACCCAGTTAGGACACCAATGCTATCATTTGCTAAAAGACTGGGATTCAGGCACTCATCTGATGAAGATTAAATCCAGAATTGAAATCAAGTTGTTTTGGATGTAGAATTAATGATGCTATATAGTATTGAGGTATTTTGAGTGACACAGCTGTTTCTTTATAGGAATTTTTTAAGACAGGATATGTTACATTATTAATAAAGGCCCTGGAGAAATAATTTAGGTGCGAGAGAACATAGCAGAAATAATCTGAGCTTTCTAAGAGTTGTATTACTTTTTTGAAAGTTTGGGTAACATAATTAAGGTAACTGCATCTTAAAATTTTCTTTTAAGGAACAAAATATGATTGTGACTGGTGGCTTAGCCTGGTGGAATGACTTTATGGTCCTCGCATGTTATAACTTAAGTGACCGTCAAGAAGAGGTAATGTTTATTTTCTCAGAAATAAATATTTTTAATTTTGCCGCTAAGCACGATTTAATTTTAGGTAGACTAATAATCCATTAAAAACTTAAAGAAGCATTTTATTCCAATAATCTAGTATATTTCAATAATGGAATTACTGTTTAGGTGCTAACTACTCTTTTATTTAAGTGACAATTTGTAAGATAACCTTTTGTATCATAGCACCCAAAGCCCTAAGACAGAAAGATGAGTTATGGTCCACTCTGAGCTAAATATTAACCCTGTCTCAAAAGTAAATAAACCTAATAGGGATAACTTTTTAGATAGAAATAATCTGTGAAGGTTGATAATAAAACATTTTTTAAAAACACAGAATGATTGTTCTTAAGGATAGTTTTATTAACCTATTGACTTTTATAGTTGTTTTGAGAAAAATGATAGTCTCACTAATCAGGTTTGAGTAAACAAATCTGAAATACGGTGTCATAATATTACATATACTCTTGATCACTTTATCTTTGGCTATTCATAAATAATTAGCTTGCCAAAATATAAACATTATTCCTTTTTTGCTAAAACATTGTTAATTCTTTTAGCTCCTACTGCTCTAAAGTGAGTGGGGTAGGGGGTCTGTAGATAAAAATTTCATAACTGAGAATTTAAGCATTCTTGGTAACCATCTTATTTTTATATATTTCTTGTTTTTGTCTTCAGCTCAGAATCTACCTACGGACATCAAATCTGGACAATGCCTTTGCTCATGTCACCAAAGCACCACTGGAAACGTTGCTGCTTAGCGTCTTCCGGGACATGGTGGTAGTGTTTAGAGCAGACTGTTCAATATGCCTTTACAGTATTGAAAAAAAATCTGATGGGTAAGTTTTAACATGGGATGAGTCACTCCCACTTCCTCTACTGTGTTTTCTGAAAACCGTTTTCTATCTTCATGTTTTGTTTAATTATGAGGAGTTTGGGTGATATTTTTCTGTCTTCATGTTTTGTTTACTTATGAGGAGTTCAGGTGATATTCTGTGGTAGCTATGAAGGAGAGGCAGCACCTGCACCTGCTGTTTGAATTTGTCTTCCTGTGTCATTGGGCGGGGAACTACAATTGTAGCTGAGAGAAGTCCTAGATACTTTCTAGACACTGGGAGGAGGGAAAGGAAGTGTCCTCAGAAAGCTCACTAACCCTGCTGCAGTAGGTGTCGCAGTCTGCAGCACAAAAGCCTTATTTATTGAATCGGTCCACTTGTAACATGTAGGCCGTCTTTGGTTTTCTTCTGGTCTTAAAAGTATATTTGTCTAGCCGGGCGTGGTGGCGTACGCCTTTAATCCCAGCACTCGGGAGGCAGAGGCAGGCGGATCGCTGTGAGTTCGAGGCCAGCCTGGTCTACAAAGTCAGTCCAGGATGGCCAAGGCTACACAGAGAAACCCTGTCTCGAAAAACCAAAAAAAAAAAAAAAAAAAAAAAAAAAAAGTATATTTGTCTAATAAGGCCATGAAATGTATTTGTTGAAGTACTGTGATGGGGTAGTAATACAAAGATAAAAAATTAAGACATCACTACCTCACTAAAGTTCTGTCATTTCCCAACCAGATATTTGTCCCTGTCCCCAGTGCCCAAGGTTTTCCTACTTGTATAGCTTCTTCCCGACTGGTTTTGGAATGCTTTGTTGTGGCTTTGTTTTTCCTGCTTTCCAGCATTTTGCTGCCTTTCGTTGTCTTATTTCTGTATATGTTCTTTGGGTCCCTCAACGTTGATAACCTAGATGGGAGGAGAAGACACGCGGAGTGTGCTGTAATAGAGCAACTGCGAAGGAAAAAAACCTGTGAACATGGTTGAGCTGTGAACTTTTTTGTTTGTTTCTGCAGTTCGAATACTACAGCTAGTGTTCAGGTTCTTCAGGAAGTCTCCATGTCACGGTACATTCCTCACCCTTTCCTGGTGGTATCTGTCACTCTGACGTCAGTGAGTACAGAGAATGGAATCACCTTGAAAATGCCACAGCAGGTACCAGTGCATTTTCAGAGCTCTTAGGCGTCTACATCTCAGTCTTTGGTGTCTTAGGTCAATATTAGTGTGTGTTTATTTGTTTGGCAAATTCATGCTAAGTGTCCACAATGTCCCTTTCAGGAAGATGCTGAGTTTTAGTGGCAAGCCAAAAGACAAGTTTCTAGTCAACATTAAAAAAGTAATTAAACATACATAAACTACTCTGAGGGCATACCCTAGAAACACTGTATAGTCCATACAATCAATCAGAAGATTTTTATATACAGTTTGATTTGAAGCCTGGAGCAGACGTGGGAGTGTTCTACGCAGGGAGGAGGAAATTCAGGCAGTCGTGCAGAGGCTAACAGACGAGACAACGTGATGCAGTCTGAGGTTTGGAGAACTGAAGTGTCTAGAGCAGAGCCAAGGGCATGAGAGTAGATGAGTTCTTTTGGATAGTATTGGTAGCGTTAGACGTTCATTTCAAATCTTAGTGTTTATTCTGTACAGAGGAAAATTCAAATAGAGCAAAACTTCATGAAGGAGCAGAATTGGGGAGACACTGTACAGATTGTATTGAATGGTGTTAACGGCCTGAGCATAAGAAGGGAAATGGAGATGTAAAGAAGTATAAGATGAATTTAGGGGTGCTGCTGAGATGGCTCAGGGGTTAGACCACTGACTGCTCTTCCAGATCCTGAGTTCAACTCCTAGCGACCACATGGTGGCTCACATCTATAAAGGGATCTGATGCTCTCTTCTGGCCATGTAGGTGTCCATGCAGACAGAGCACTCATAACAAAAAAACAAACAAACGAATGAATTTAAGGTGTAGAGGCCTCATGACACTGGGAAGAGAAAGTCCAAGCGTGTAGTTTGAGGGTGTAGTGTCCTGGTATCCAGTGGTGCTTGCAACCAGCTCCTGGGTTACAGTCACTTCTATTTCAGGGCTGCTTGGGCTGCTTCTGCTACCCCAGCAATTTCCAGACTTTATGTAACTGAGAACCTGTTGTGAAAGGGAAATTCTAAAATATGTGGATTTGTCATCTCTTATCTGCTGCATCCATCTTTTTCTTCTAATTTAGGTGCTTACATTAAACTTCATTCTCATATAACTATGGAAGATTTATTGAAACAGCCTCTTTCTACTACAGTTAAAATTGTTATCAGCATGATTTATAAGGATTCTGATTGGAAACACCCTACTTTTCTCTCTTATCTAGAATAATAAGAGCAGCTCTTTTTCATGAGAACCTCTAAAATACTTGGAAATCATTGTTATTCTCTTCTCTAGTCATACTTTTCTTTGTAGCATTGCATCTGCATGCCAGATAGCTCCATATTACCAACTATGTGTCATGCTTGTTCTGTATGTGTTAACTGTTATAGTCTCCCTTTTGAACTGAATAAATTACATTCTTCTTTCAGTGCAGCTCCCATTTCATCTGTAAGCTCTGTCATGGTAACCGGCTAGTCCTAGTTGATAAAATAAAGTTTTGTTTCACATGATTCCTACTACAAGATTTTAAAGAAATGTGAGAATTACAGAGTCACCATTTTATTTCCCAAGAAAATAATGGATTCAGCAGTGATTGTTACTACCTGAAACTTTACATCAAACTGAAGCCTGAGCCGTCAGGGTGCCATTAAAAGTAGGGAAGAGACAGAAGTTGTAGAGGAAGTTCATATGAAGTCATTTTACCAAAAACATTGAACCTAAATTGAATTAAGTATATAGAATTATCCTCAGTTCTCAGAACTTATAGAGAATTAGTCTAATTAAGCCACCAGGAAGAAGAGTATCCGTCCATAGGTTAGCTATAAATGAACCACGCACTGCAATGTTGCTAAGCTGCATTTATGAAGAGAGTGTGATTACTGCTTGTCTTAGTTACTTTTCCATTGCTGTGTTAAGACACCATGACCAAGGCAACTTACAAAAGAGTTTAACAGGCTTACAGTTTTAGATGATTTGGGTCTATAATGGAGAACTGAAGGCAAAAGGCCACTGGAGCAGCAGCTGAGAGCTCACATCTTGATCTCCAAGTAAGAGACTGAAACAGGGACAGAGACAGACAAACAGATGGAGGGAGGGAGGGAGGGAACGTGTGAACATGGGAGCATACTGGGAATAGAGTTTGTCTTTTGAAACTTTAAAGCTTGTCCCCAGTGACACCCTCATAATCCTACCCAAACAGTAGGATTATGAGCCCCCAACAGGGGACTAAACATTCAAAGATGTGGGCCATTCTTACAAAAGCCACCATGCTGCTGTGCTACAGAAACACGCCACTAAGCTTCTTTGTATCCTCATTGAAACCAACTGTTAAAAGTGCAGTTATAATAATTAAGGATAAATATGAATTGAGAAAGAAAAGCAAAAAATTATTATTTCATTAACATTATAGTTTTAAGGAAAATGCCTATGTATTTTAGGATTGGATATTAGATATCAGAGAGTAGATGGCACAGTCTCTTGCTTTAAAATACATGGCAAGATTTAGAGAGGTTTGTATAAGCTAGCGGTAGTGGCCATCAGTAGCATCTTAATAATGGATGCAATAGTTTGAGGGGACTTCACAAAGAGCTGTTTAACTTAGTGAAGAGCAGATTAAAAAGTTGAAATATAATAAGACTTAGCCAGAGGCCACAGAACTTCAAGGCAAACCTTGCATTAATCATGGTTATCCTTAAAAACAATGATGAAACTGATAAAACTGTCAAATGGCCTCTCATCAAAGAGTAAGCTTCCTGTTAACCACCACAGACTGCCCTGGAGCTTATTTGCTGTGGATCTTGTAGGGCAAGAGGATATTTTGAATCTTCCAAACTTAGAATTTTAGAAACTTCATCTTTTGCCTTTTTGAGATAGAGTTTCTCTGTGTATCCTTGGCTGTCCTGGGACTGTCTCTGTAAACAAGGACTCACAGAGATCTGCCTGCCTCTGCCTCCCAAATATGAGATTAAAGATGTGAGCCACTACCACCCAGTCCAAACTTAGAATTTTGAGTGTACAGGTAGCTCTTGTTTTTCTGAAAACTCATGAAGCTGCACAATAATTTCAATAGAAAATTGAGTGTTTAGTAATAATAGCCATTTTTTTTAAAGAAAAGACATTTTTAAGGAACTATGTGAAATTTACCATCTTAAAATGAGTGAGGAGCATAGTGGCATTTAGAGAGCATTTACCTAGCATGCACAAGGCCTATTATGAAAATTAGTTTATTATAGTAAACTCCAGTAAGTGTTTTCAAGGTCTTTGGAAATGTTTGTGGAGTTTCTCCTCATGTGAAAGCCCAGATAGCCACAAGTGTCTTAATGCATGTTTGTTTCCCTTTCCCGCCATTTAGCTACATTTATTTATTATCTGAGTGCCTGACTCTTAGGATTCCCAGATAGATTTTAAATTATTTTATTCTATCTCATTCCTTATTAGAAGATTCTCATTTTTATGACAGACATCCAACATTTTAAATGTTAAAATCTGAAAACCATAAATGAGAACATTAAGTATTATATAGCTAAAGGACATAGGGTAGCTGACTTGTTTTCTTTGAGCCCTAAATGATACTAAGAGCTTAACCTGGCAAATCCTGCGGGTATCAAAACTTGGGACACAGTGCAACAGCAGAATAGCCTCCTCTCCCCTCTCCTCTCTCTCCTCCCCCTCCTCCCCCTCCTCCCTCTCCTCCCCCTCCTCCCTGCCTCTTTCTCTTTGCCCTCCTCTCCCTCTCTCCCTCTCTCCCTCCCACCCCCTCTCTTCCTCCCTCCTTGCTTTCTCCCCCACCCCACCCAACCCCACCCCCATCTTGTTTAGCTTGCACAGCCTTGACTTCCCTGTTTCTCATCTGGAAAAGCTCAGGTGATGTCCCCTGCCCTTTCCTTCTGTGTACTACGAAAACTCAACCTACTTCAGCTTTCCACCCTTAGCATAACGCTGATGTTAGCATATTCATCTGTTGAGTTGTCGCACACATTTCTGTTTTAAAATCTTCAAGTTCTTTCCAGCTTAATGAGCGTGAGTGTTGAAAACAAACTCATTTGCCCTTCTTTGATATTTTCCTCCTTCTGATGGATGTCCTCAACTTTTCAAAAAATATTTATTTTTTTTTAATTATTGGTTTTATGTGTGTGTGTACCTATGCGTGTATGCATGTGAGTGCAGGTGTTGGGGGAAATTCAGAAGAAGCAGTTGACTCTCCTGGAACTGGAGTTAGAAGCTATTCTGAATAGTCGCCATGGGTGCTGGCAACAGAGCTCCGGTCCCCTGCAAGAGCAGTAAATGCTCTTAACCACTGAGGCATCACTCCAGCACCAGCCTCAGCTTTCCAGTACCTCACTTAGATTTTGTTCCTTGAAGCCATCTTTAGTTCAGACTTGCTTTTTCTAGTTTTTGGTTTTGGTTTTGGTTTTTTCAAGACAGGGTTTTTCTGTGTAGCCCTAGCTGTCCTGGACTCACTTTGTAGACCAGGCTGGCCTCGAACTCCCAGTGATCCACCTGCCTCTGCCTCCTGAGTGCCCGGCTTTTTGTTTTGTTTTTTCATGCCTGGGTTGGCAGTAAATTGTTTGTTTTTTTAAATCAAAATAATCTTCCTCTTTACAGATGAAAATACGTGATTTATCTGATAGTTGCTTTAAAGCAGTGTTTCTCAAATTCTACTGTGTGCATGTTTAAGTGGGGTTGTATGGTTTAACAATTATGATTGTAAGCTCTTTACTCTGGCATTTGATTAAAAGTTTCATAATAAAATGACAGACTAGTTCCTCATACCTAAAGTCAGTACAGTAATTCATCCTGACTAAACAGGATTTGTTTTTCAATGATCCTTTCATTTGAGAGGCATGGGAAGTGGTTTGTGTCCTGCTGCCTGACTTTCCAAGATCTCCCCGAGGGTCTGCTGGCGTCCCGCTGGAAGACCATTCTCACTTTTCCCAGTGGAGCTGCTCTGTCTTGATTGCGTGTTTTCATTTACATTTCACGATTATGTTAGAATACCAGCCTTTCCTACTACCTCTGAGTTCCTCATCCTTTTAAACCCTCTCTAGTGATGCCCACTAGATCACTGAGGTGATCTCCAATTCTTTATGAACTTTTTAAGTTCTCTTAGTTTTTCCAGAATAATTTAGTTCTGCACTCCTTGGTCACGAACTGCATAATACTGTACTTTGTGGGTCACATCCAGGAAACTGTATTCCCACAGAGCCTAGCAGCACAGCTGTACATAGTGCAGCCCTAGTAAATGCCATTGGCTGTTAATCTATAAACTTCACTAGGTGGCGAGGAATGCCAAGAGCAGGGCTATGAATGGTATTGATTTTTTTTTTCTGAAATTTCAGGCTCGTGATGCAGAAAGCATAATGCTGAACCTTGCAGGACAGCTCATCATGATGCAGAGGGACAGGTCAGGCCCTCAGATCCGGGAAAAGGACAGTAACCCTAACCAAAGGAAGCTGGTAAGCAGAACTATAAGGCATTTCAAGCCCTGAGAAGTTATCATGAGGTTAGGGTTTATGAATAGAGGAATTTAATTAATAGAGAGCAGTGTGTCGTGATTTAGAAGCTAAGAACATACATAAAATTCATGTTAGAACTGGATTTAAGGAAGAGAGCAGAGAGGAGGGTAAGTCCTAAAATAAGAAATGTCTCACTTTCCAGCTGTTACTGCTTAGGTACATCTTTGTAAGTTTCATTTATTTATTGGGAAATTAAAGATTCATAAAGGTTTTCTTTATTTCTTTTTAGTTTTTTTTTTTTTGGATTTCAATACATATACTTTGAAAGATTACTATTATCTCTAATTCTAAATAAATGTTCCTGTTTAAAAAATAAAAAACCTCATTTTGAAAGTCTACAAAGCTAGTACCTATGAACTTAATAACCTACATATTTAATAGGAAAACCAAAACCCAGCAATTTTTGTCTCCTTCAGCTGCCGTTTTGTCCTCCTGTTGTACTAGCCCAGTCGGTGGAAAATGTCTGGACTACCTGTCGAGCAAATAAACAGAAACGTCACCTTCTGGAGGCCCTGTGGCTGAGCTGTGGTGGTGCGGGCATGAAGGTGTGGCTCCCTCTCTTCCCCAGGGACCACCGAAAGCCGCACTCCTTCTTGTCCCAGCGGATCATGCTGCCTTTCCACATCAACATTTACCCCCTGGCCGTTCTGTTTGAAGATGCGCTGGTCCTTGGTGCTGTCAATGACACTTTACTCTATGATTGTTTGTATACACGGAGCAGTGCTAGGGAGCAGCTGGAGGTGCTCTTCCCTTTCTGTGTTGTGGAGAGAACCTCTCAGATCTACCTCCACCATATCCTCCGCCAGCTTCTGGTCAGGAACCTTGGAGAGCAAGCCCTACTTCTGGCTCAGTCCTGCGCTGCATTACCTTACTTCCCTCATGTGCTGGAGCTCATGCTCCATGAAGTGCTGGAAGAAGAAGCTACCTCACGGGAGCCCATTCCCGATCCACTGCTTCCCACAGTGGCGAAATTTATCACGGAGTTCCCCCTTTTCCTTCAGACAGTCGTGCACTGTGCCAGGAAGACCGAGTATGCTCTGTGGAATTACCTTTTTGCAGCTGTTGGAAACCCCAAGGACTTATTTGAGGAATGTCTGATGGCTCAGGATTTGGACACAGCTGCCTCCTACCTTATTATCTTACAGGTAACAGTTGTCCTTATAAAGGGGAAAGAATTCATGATCTTAATTTTAGGGGGAGAAAAGGTATATCCTTATGCTAGTTGTTACAGGATTACACTGTTATGGAATGGTCCTATTTTCTCTATTGTGTATATCTTCGACTTTGAAGAACTCAGGCTTGCCAGGTGACCTTGAATGTTACAAAAGTGACATTTCTAAATATTTTGGCTATTTATCTCTAGATGGGCCTAAAACAGATTAATGACCTCAGAATATAATTTTAAATATGATTAAAGGTATAAGGGTATGGGTGTGGGTGTGTAACACGTACCTTAGTGTGCATGTGGAGGTCAGAAGACTCTCAAGTGCTGACCCTTGTCAGCCTTGTTTGAGACAATGCCTCTCTTACTGCATAAGCCAGGAGAGCGGGGTTTGTGCTTCTTGGATTCTGTCCCCTCCTCCCACATCTTAGTAGGGCCTCCATGAGCCTACAGAGGTATGTGTGCTGGGTCAGGCTTTTTTCCTGGATTCTAAATTCAGGCCATCAAGCTTATATAGTAAGAATGTAACTACTAAGCCATCTCCCACAGCTGAAATTCTCTTATTATATGTAACATGTATGATGTGCATATTCCATTCGCAATACTACATTAGACTAATAAAATGTAAGAAACACTAACAGTAAGAAAAATAGTACTTTGGACATTGTTGCATTAGGCTGACTTATCTGCACTAATATATTTATTTCCTTGCTATGTAAACTTGCTGAGAGGATTCTAAATAAACCAGAGTTTAACACAGTATCCAATTGTAGCCTTTCTGAGAGGCTCATGACTGCCACAGTAATGATGCTCATGACACATTCTTCTCAAAATAATGAGACGCTGGAAAACGTGTTTCCTTATTTGACAGTTTGGTACTATTGTGAATCTGATATGGATTTGAAAGGCTACTGAAGCTCTTTCGTACTGCTACCAGTAGATTTGCTTATTCAGAAAGCTAGCCATGTCTAGTCAGAATCTCAGACTGTACCAGATTTCTTATCAACTTATTTGCTTCATGACAAGTAACTGAAATCAGAGGAAATATTTAAGTAGAGAAAAGTGGCCCTAAGATTCTGGGATTCATTTGGCTAGCCCTAATGGAAGAAAACATCGTCGTCATCATAAAAAGACTCAAAGTCATGCAGCTGTGTTTTCCTTTTGCTGTCTGTCCCTCACACCCCCAGTGTTCTCCCTAGCTGTGCAGTTGGGAGCTTGCCTCTAGCAAACTGCCTCCTTGCTGGGGCTGGTGGGAAAGAGCCTGTAAATAAGCTCAGCTGTGTGGCCCCGCTCCACTACAGCAGGCAGGGCGCTGGGTTGTGGAGGGAGAGCTGGGGAGGCTCGGTGTCAGCACTACTGCTTGGTCCTGCCGGGAGCCAGAATGGTAGTCAGATCTTTAGAAAATGCTGCAGGGAAAAGACCTAAGTTTTTTTTGGAATTAGGCAAACCTACATTTATCTTGTTCTTTCTGTTTATCTTATTTTTCTTTTCTTCAACAATTTAAATGACTCTGTTTCCTTATCCTGTAAAATGGGAGTGATGTAACTTTTTGCAGTCATAGAGAAAGAAAGGTGATAGTGACTGTAAGGTGGGTATTGTTACCTAACATGTACAGAAATGAACTGTGAGCCGAGCGTCTCCTTTACTGTTCCCCATGTGGTACTTTTAAGTGCTCCTTTTAATCTTACTTAAATTACTTAAATTGCCCCGGCCAGCTTGTTCCTTGGCTGGGAGAAGTGTCAAGAAAAGAACTGCTCTATCTTTCAAAACTGTATCATATAAATGGAATGGTCTCTTCCTTGGTTGCTTTTATAGAATATGGAAGTCCCAGCAGTCAGCAGGCAGCATGCCACCCTTCTGTTCAACACAGCACTGGAACAAGGCAAGTGGGACTTGTGTCGACACATGATTCGATTTCTTAAAGCCATTGGTTCTGGAGAATCTGAGACACCCCCATCCACGCCGACTTCTCAGGTTAGCTGCAAAACTGTACAGCTTCTCTAGGGCGGGCACCTGGGGCTTCTTTGACTAACACTACCGCGTGCTGTGTCTGACCACAGGAGCCCAGCTCAAGTGGCGGGTTCGAGTTCTTCAGGAATCGGAGCATCAGTTTATCCCAGTCAGCTGAAAATGTTCCTCCTGGTAAATTCAGCTTACAGAAAACACTGAGTATGCCATCTGGTCCTTCTGGGAAAAGGTAAAAGAATAAAGAGCAGTTACTGTTTCAGAGCATTTGTCACATTGCATTTCAAGGTGTTTATAAAACTAAGTCTTAAGGGAATGTTTAATTCAGTTGCAAATCCTTTTTCATTTGCCAAAGGCTTAGGGAAGGCTTCCCTTTTTCTTTTTAGTTTTTCTTTCCTGTTAAGTTCATTTCTTATTCTCTGTAATTTTTATATCTTTGTATTAAAGTAGATCTGTATTCACTTGTTCTAATTGTAATTAATGTAAATTTCTTCTAATGGCAGAGGACTAGAATAAAATCTTAGGTAATGAGAGAGCTGAAGGTCTGGTACATTTTAAAGACCAAGACTTCATCTGTCAGAAGTGGAAAATGTCTCTGGTAGTGTGGCTGTAAACTCACAGTGACTCTGACAGATTCTTGGAGTCTCTTCTGTTTCATGAGGTCCTTGTCTTGTGTTACCGGTCTTGGCTCTCGTGTTTTCTCTTCCCTAGTTGTGTTTTCATTTTGTTTTTATTTATATTTTTACTGCAATACTTGGCATATATCAAGGGTTAAAATGTTTTATTATATTTTACTTTTTCTCATGTTACTGATCGTTAACATTCCTTCCCCCGACGCAAACACTCAGGCACACACAGACAAAAGTCACCAGTGAGATACAGCCACGGAGGAGGATCAACAGTGGCCACACACACACTGAATTTAAATACTGGTTAATAGTACCTTACTAAGAGTATACTAGGCACTTTCCTAAGCATTTGCATGGTTATGTCTTAATCCTTACAACCCTAGGGGTTGTTACTCATTGTGCAGGTGAAAAAACAGGATCAGAAAAATACTGGATTGTGTTCACACAACTAATGCAAGGTGGAGTGAAACCAAATCCGAGAAGTCTTCGGATGCCAGGCTCTATACTGTTGTCGGTCTGCTTCTCACTTAGAGCTGCCACTCAGTTACCAAGCTGCTTACATATGTGCTCTTACCTACTGGGGATGATAGACTGTACTTACTTGTCATTAATTTTTATCATAAGTTTTATTTTCATACATCTATATAATTCGAGTAGAGAGGATATCATCTATATTTTTCCTTCTTTCATTGGTGTTTACAAATACATTTGCTCTTTCCCCATTTCAATTTCACACCACCTCTTCCTGGTCTGACTTTTTTTGTCTCCTATTTATTCTTATTCCACGTATTCAATTCTGCAAATTGGTCTTATGAACTAACTTTGTCCCTGACATGGTGGTGTACACCTTTGATCCTGGCACTTGGAGGAAGAGACAGGAGCATCTCTTAGTTTAAGGCCAGCCTGATCTATATTTTGAATTCCAGGACTATAGAGAGAGATACTGTCTCAAAATTTAAAGGCAGGGGAGAGGTAACTCTGTGCCGTGTGTTAGCAGGTTGTGGTGAGATACAGAGAAGCCCTGAAGCTTTCTCTTCCTGTTCAGGCCCAGTTAGATAATGGATCTCCTGCTTCCCTTTCAGGTTTTTCAACGCTGCGAGTTCTTCAGCGAGCTTGGTCCTTAGCTTTCTTTTGTTTCTTGCAGATGGAGCAAAGACAGTGACTGTGCTGAGAATATGTATATTGACATGATGCTCTGGAGACATGCTCGGCGCCTCTTGGAAGATGTGCGGTTAAAGGACCTTGGCTGCTTTGCAGCCCAGTTAGGCTTTGAGCTCATCAGCTGGCTTTGCAAAGAACGTACCCGAGCTGCCCGTGTAGACAACTTTGTGGTAGCCCTGAAGAGACTTCACAAGGATTTCCTGTGGCCACTTCCCATCATCCCTGCCTCTTCTATCAGTTCTCCTTTCAAAAATGGAAAGTGCAGAACAGGTAGTGTGGACTTCCAACATTTTCTTTTAATGGTATTTTATTTTAGATATTTGGACATGTTACTATTGGTTGACATTCAAGGAACTCTCAAACGCAACCTTTTGTACGCCAGTTAGACTGACCAGCATCTGGCCAAAGATAGAAATGAAGTAGAAACTATTCTCTCTCAAGTCTTTTGGGTTGAAGTTTAACTCAACAAATCTAATCATTAAACTATGAACAGGTTGAAAACTGTCTGAGTGTAGAAGCTCCTACATTTACCTTATTATGGCAAAAACTTTAGAATGCGTTTGTCAGGAACCTCAAATAAGCTGAGCTGTGATTTCCCTGACAGAGCTCATCCCAGGGTAACAACAAAAAACATCTTTGACACTTGTGATATCTTCTAAACTTGGAGGACAAAGTGAAACTGTTTGAGTAAAAGAAAAGGGTTTTGTTTTGTTTTGTTTTGTTTTTAGTTCAGATACTTGTTTATAAGGTCTTCCAGTTGGTTAAGCAAAACTTTTTTATTATGGTGTTTAGAAACTTTGGGTCATCTTTAGAACAAAGGCAAGTCACTTAGGTCAAGAGACTACAGTGTGGCCTAGTTACAGTAAGAGACATGAGGTGGCTCTGAAAGAGTAACTTCACATCCCTAGTTTTGAATAAGTGATACAGTATACAGTGGTGACTGGCTAAGAACTGGTAGTATTGAGAGCATCTTCAATACCCTGTGTTTCCTTCTGGACTTTACCATGCAGTGGGAGAGCAGCTTTTAAAGTCTCAGTCAGCTGACCCTTTCATTAGCCCTGAGATGGATGCTGGCGTCTCTAACATCCAACGAAGTCAGAGCTGGCTCAGCAACATTGGTCCTGCCCATCGTGACACAGACATAACCTCATCTCCTGGACCACAAATGCAAGATGCTTTCCTGTCACCGTTATCTACTAGAGGTATATACCTAATAAAGGAACGAGTTATAGCTCTTCTTGAGTTTTGTTTGGGAAATGATTGTGTACCGTAGCATTTCTAAGATACAGCATCATTTTTTTAGTAGCCTAAAGAATTAGCCATTAAATATCTGCCTATAGAAGTAAATAAGGGCAAATTGGCTTTGACTATGCTTTAACATATTTATTTTAGATACAAGAAATACAGGTCATCACTAAATAAATCTTTGCAGTCAAGTGTCTAGGTGTTTGTTTATCTTGTCTGTGTGTCTGTGGTGTGTGGGAAGGAATACCTATGTGAAAGTCAGAGCACAGCTCTAGTTCTCTCCATCTGTTTTTGGGTCTCTGAGATCAAACTGATTGTCAGGCTTGCATCATCTGGTGGCAAGTGCTTTTCCTCTGAGCCATCTTGCTCTCCCTTTGAAATTAATTTTGTTAAAAAAAAATACTATCTTTGAAACCCAGGTAATGTTATCATCATATAAGGAATTCTATTTTTAGACTAAGTAAGCTTTTCTCAGCAAAACATACTTTTTTCACTAGTTTTTATTTCGTTGATAAAGTTTATTTAAAATATTTTTAATTTAACAGATTAATGCACTTTATTTTTCTTATATAAAAACCTCTATGTGGTAGCCACAGCTGGAACCTGGGTCCTCTGAACAGAGACTCTGGTGTAGATTTTCACAAGATGACAGTGAATTCCTGATAAGGAGACTTGGTGAACACAGTCTCTTTCCAGAGGTTGGGTGTCAGGTCTTGGAGATGGCATCAAAGGTGGCCTTGGCAAAGTTGCCCAGGGTGGCAGTAC
Organism: Acomys minous; assembly: GCF_964271855.1. Lineage (NCBI taxonomy): Eukaryota > Metazoa > Chordata > Mammalia > Rodentia > Muridae > Acomys > Acomys minous. The sequence continues at coordinate 30,253,542 of NC_140484.1, read as the reverse complement.
AGCCCCTGGCTGATGTGTAGCAGTCATCAATGCCATCCATCTCAGTAGCTTCTTGGGCACAGGAGCACAATGACAGTGCCTCTGGGGGCAGGGATGAGACACACCAAAACAGAGCCACAGCGGCCTGTCACCTTGCACGGAACAGTGTGTGGCTTGATAATCTTGTTCCCCAGGTAGCCGCTCCGCACAGGGATGGTGGAAAGCTTGGCCAACATGATGGCCCCTCGGATGGCAGTGGCTACCTCCTTGAAGCACTTAACACCAAGACTAATGTGACCGTTGTAGTCCCCAATAGTGACAAAAGCCTTGAACCTGGTCCGCTGGCTAGCCCATGTCTGCTTCTGCACTGGCATGATCTTGAGAACCTCATCCTTCAGGGACGTGCCCAGGAAAAGCCAATAATCTCAGATTCCTTAATGGGCAGGGAGAACTCCAAGGACTTGATCTTCATGTTCTTAACCAGGCAGTGATCCACTCCTTGTCTTTGGCCCCATAGCCACAACTGTGTCCCCTAAGGCTGCTGCCAAGCCCTCCACTGCATAGGCATCACTCACCATTTGGTGTTTTCCCGAGGAAGAAGAAGCAGAATTTTTTCATTTGTTGTATATAATGACCTTCATTTTACCTGTTGGCTTTCAAAGCCTGAAATATTTATGTGCCCATTTACAAAACCAGTATACCTATTTCTGCTATATAGTAATGATTAAACTAAAAATAGAAGAGGTTTGAAGCTATTTATGTTGCTATAGGGTTATAAAATATTAAACCTTCAGTAGTAATTAGACTGGGTTTGGGGTGTTTGTTTAATGTTTTGGGGGGTGTTGTTTTTGGTAGAAGATGGGGATCCAATACTGGGGATTGAGTCTAGGACCTCCTGCATGCTAAGTAAATGTGTATTACTGGGCTATACTTAAAGCTTTTCCCTCCATTTTTTATTTTTCATTTTACTTTACATCTTGAGACAGGGTCTCACTAAGTTTCCCAGGCTGCCTTTGAGCTTGAGATCCTCCTGTCTCAGCCACCCAAGTAGTTGAGAGTACAGATCTACAGTACAAGCCCAGAAGAAGAAGATGATGATGATGATGATGATGATGATTGCTATTACTTTTATTTGAAAAATTAGAACGTGTTCTAAAGCATAATAATTTCTTTTTAATGGTCTGCTAGTCTTAAGATATGTTATTTGTATAATGGCTATTTTAGCAGTAGATTGAATGGTTTTATTTTGAAATGTTGAGAAACCAGCATTTTAAAATTAACTAATATTTATAATGAAAGGAAATGCTCATTTATGAAATGAAAAGCCCCCATGTAAGTTCTGAAATCTCTTCATCAGGTGATGAGTGCAGCATTGGTTCAGCCACAGACTTGACTGAAAGCAGCTCTATGGTGGATGGAGACTGGACAGTGGTGGATGAAAATTTCTCCACACTAAGTTTGACTCAGTCTGAGCTGGAGCACATCTCCATGGAGTTGGCAAGTAAAGGGCCCCATAAGTCTCAAGTCCAGCTTCGGTGAGTGTCTCAGATTCCTGAAAACACAGAAAGCCTAGTCTGGTTTCTTCCTGCAGGTGGGAGTTGGAGTTAGGTTCTTAGTACTTGGGCCCTTTGTGTGCCAGCAGATCTCCTTCATACAGCCGTTCTGTTGCTGCTTTGTAGTTACTTGCTGCACATTTTCATGGAGGCAGGATGTCTGGACTGGTGTGTTGTCATCGGCCTGATTCTCAGAGAATCCTCAGTAGTGAGTCAGATTCTGGGGATTGCCCAGTCTTCAGAAATGGATGGAGAAATGTTACAGAACATAAAAACAGGGCTGCATGCTGTGGACCGGTGGGCCTCTACAGACTGGTAAGTGCTGGTTTCCATAAGTTTGGTATCTTTTGGTGAATTATACGTTTTTTATATTAGGATTGTTATAACTGCAAGGTGTGGTAGTAGCACATGCCTTAAATCCCAGCAGTTGGGAGGGAAAAGCAGGCAGATCTCTGTTAGGTTAAGGTAAGCCTGGTCTAAACAGCAAGCTTCAGGTCAGCCAGAGTTACATATGGTACCCTGCCCCAAAAGCGTGTGGAACTAAAAAATGCTTTCATATTTATGTTTTAAAGACATTTTTCTTTAATCCTTGTACACTCAGACCCTTGAGTGGGTAATGCCCATTGAATAGTTGATAGTATTGGCTAGTTTCATGTGTGAAAGCATATGCTGGCTTAAGATTGATACCATACAAGTAACCTAAGAGTAAGACCGGAGCGTAGATTGCTAGCTCTGTGGTAAAAATTGTATAAGGGCTAAATGAAAGACAGGTTATGGAGTCTATGTAAATGTCAACACTCCATGATATTGCCTAGAGTCCCAAATGAGAAGTAGTGGCTGGGAGTTGAGAGGTCATGTCTGTCAGCATTCATGTCTAGATTTGAGGCTTGTTACTTAGATCTAGCTATTGCCAAATGTATTTACGTCAGATACTTTCCAAATGATCCCTTTGTGTCTAAAGTCTCTTGTCTCTTGCTTCCTATTGTAATACTAATTTTGAAATATCAATCCTTGCCTTTGCTAAGATTAAGACCTAGCTTTGAGCCATGTCAGTTCTGAGAAGGGTGCTTAGGAATCTTCTCTTGACTCATGTGCTTTACTGCGATGGTGTCTAGTAGAGTTTATCTAAACACTTAACCAAGTTGTACATGTGTGTGATTTGCCTTTGTACTTGTGTACACGCCCACAAGACAGAGGTCAGCTCTTGGTACCATTCCACAGGAGCTGTTCATGGTGTTTTTTAAGACAGGGCCTCTCGCTGGGACCTGGGGCTTACTGCTTTGGCTAGTGGCTGTCCAGCATGCCTCCAGAAATGCTATCTGTGCCTTCTCAGCACCACCACAGCTTTTTATATGGGTCCTAGGGATTGAACTCAGGGCCTCTCACCTGCACAAGCACTTTATTGCCTCAGCTATCTCCCCAGCCCCACTGTCAAGTCTTTTGAATTATAGCAGATGACAACTAACTTTTCCCCTTTGCTTAGCCCTGGATATAAGCCATTTTTAAACATCATTAAGCCACAACTGCAGAAGCTCACAGAGCTTACAGAAGAGCAGGTCCAGCCTGACATCTTCCAGCCAATAACAGTGGGTAAGACTCCTGAACAGACCAGCCCGCGGGCAGAGGAGAACAGGGGCTCTTCCAGCCATGGGAGCCTCTCTCAGAGTGAGACTGGGAGTAACAGCGTGGTCAGCCGGAAAGAAGAGGATACAACCCAAGCAGATGAGGAGGAGCCGTTTCAGGACGGGGCTTATGACTGTTCCGTGTCCTGACAACAGTGAGTAGCATCACAGCAGGCAGTATTAGTCACCGCAGCGTGCAACTGAGTACATTGTGATCTGGCTGAATGACTTCACAGGTAAAAGAACTTGGGTCAGAAACTCCCATGAAGTATTATATTTTATTGAACTCTTCCTCTAATTGACTCCATAAAAAATGTGGTATCAAAACATCTTTCATGAGAAAAATTTAATCTGCAGTAGAGTAATGAGCAGTATATAGATGTACACATAGAATATTTTGATTTTATTCACAACAGATTGGTAGCAGTTAATGTGTCGGGATTATTTTGCCCTGAGCAAGCTTACTTTTTCATTACTTAAATATTTTCTGGTGTAGTGTGTGTCTAGACTGGTTTTGGTTTTGTGGGGTGGGTTTTTTTTTTTTAACTTTCTTTTAAATAAATGCTAAGGTGCTTGCTGTAGCTCATCAGGTACCTGAGCTACTTCTTTGCTTCCCTGTACAGAGTCAGCTAGACTCTTTATTGGTCCCTTGAATAAATGCCGACCCTAGCACAGTACGGGTCAGTGGACAGAGACCCTTTGGCTTTAGTGCACCGTTCACTAGCAGTCCTGAACTGATGATGCTTTTTACCTGTGGGTTAATGTGCCTGTTGTAGCAAGCTTAATTCTTACCAGATCAGTGTGGCAGAGGGTGAGGGGGTTCTTATCAATTATGCTGACACCACTAAATTTTTGTATCAAAGAATTGTATCTTTTTGTGCATACTCATGTAAATACACTCAAAGGAACTGTCCATATTTTTAAAGTGTGTATTATATATAATCTGTAAGGTTTATGCTGGGTTCTGCATGGCTGTACTCGCTCTTGGAATAAAGACTTTGTTCTTTCCTAAGCGAGCAGTCTTCGTGGAGGAAGACAGGCTCATTGACTCAGCTGTAAAGTAGTAAAAGTCATCCCACTGATCATGAAGTGGAACAGGTTTTGTGCAAATTAATGTAGTTTCTTATTTATTGCTTTTGTAAATTGAATAAAAATGGGCTTTTATGTAAATAGACTGTGAGATCCTGTATTATCAGCTACTAAAAATTGGTTTGTAAATCCTTTATTGTAAAGTTTTAAAGTATTTTATGTATTTCTAGACATGACTTAAATTTTAGTTTTCATACATTATGAAAGCAGAACTACATACTCAGTTGCTTTGGACTAAACACATACCCACCATATGTAATTCTAATTATTAATAACAGTATTAATTTAGATAGCTTATTTGTACTGTGCAATTTGAACAAGGAATGCAATGTTATTTTTTATAAAATCTTGTTTATTTTTATAACAACAATGTATTTGATGTGGACCAATTCGTACCACCATGTAAACAGTGTCTCCTGTAGTACAGACAAAGCTTAGGATGGGATTTCAGCCTCTACTCCTGCCTTTTAAACTGCAGAGAGACTACTTCTCTGAAGGCAGTGTTCTTTAGAGGGAACCTCAGAATTATTTTGAAATCACTTCAAATTTCACCAATTATTTAAAATTATTGAATTTGGTAATTACTGTTATTTACTTTCTACTTTAGAAGTGCAATAATTTTACATGATAAAATTCCTGGATGGTGAAATATGTTACTGCTGGTACCTGGTCCTTCTGGTGCTACTTTATTTAAGTCATTGTATCAAACCATCAGCTTGTTCTGAATTTTAAAATAGAGAATAAGGCTTATAAGTAGATGCAGTGCAGCAAAAGCAAAAAAACAAACTAAACCGAAATTCTTCTGCCCCATTCCATTAGAGAGTGGAGCCAGCATTTCTTTTGTATTTAATCAATTTCTAGTGTGACTGTTCAGGTAATAAAAACAATTTATCATCATAAGCAGCAGTCACCTTTTCAAATGTCTTAAATGACTGAGTTCAGTCTCACGGTTTTTGGTAATGGGGCAGTATTAGGATGAGCATAGGGCTGCTCATATCCTAACCAAGTGCTCCAGCAGTAAGCTACATCCACCAGCCCTCCCCTCCTTTTCCTTCTTCCCTCCGTCTCCCCGGCAAAGCCTTGCTCAAGATGTAAACCAATTTGTGACTCCTCCTTAGCTGCTCCTGTAGCTAGGATTTTAGTCATGTGCTGCTGAACCCAAGTCATCTCACAATCTTAAAGCAGTGTCCGCATTGGTCGATGTTACTCCTGTGGTTTGTACCGGGAATGACTCCTTGATAAAACAGATATTCCAACTTGTAGAACTATGAAACACCAAGGAAAGAAATTTGGCCAGCTTAAGAAAGTTATTCTTTTGTTATTGTATACTTTTAAAAATTTTTTGTTTTGCTGTGTTGTTTGGTTCAAAACATATCAACTGTGTAAGCCATATCTTTAATGAACTTAAATATTCAGCATAACTACTTGAAAGTTAATATATATGGTTAAATTTCTTGCTGATACCAAAACAAATGATTTGGGTATAAAAACCTTTGCTTGTAACTGAAGTTGCTGCTGCTTCTGTAATGTGTCTCCACTGCCCCCCCCCCAAGGAAAGGGTAATAAAACTATTACACAAACTTTTGTGTACTTATCTTAGGTTAACAGCCAAAAAAGGGTGGTATGTATTGTATGCCACAAAAATTATTTTCACTTTATAGTCCCACCTCTTCTATTCTCCTGAGTGAAATACCTAGAAGTTCAAACAAATGTATTTAAAATATTTATATGTAGATACAGAGTGGGGACATTCAAGTGCCTGATGATGAAATTGGAATCATTTGTAACATGATTCGTATGTATGTATGTATGTATGTATGTATGTATGTATGTATGTATGTCTTCAAGATACAGTGAAGAAATGATAGAAAATTATGCACACCAAGTGATCACCAAGCAAACAGAAGTGTATAGGAAGCTAGGCATCATCTCTAATAGGTAGAATTAAAAAGTATTTGCACAGCTCCCCATGTCCCTTAAATCTGCTTTGTGGATCATCTAGAATGTGTGTTTATTACCTTGGTGTCATGTTTTCAACATTTTTCATGTATCTGCTTTTTTAAAAAGCTGAATCATGCTGTTTTGTGGATGTTTACTGTCCATTTAAAGGATACAGTTTAGACCTTAGTTGACTGGGTAACTAAAATCTTAGAAGGCAAAACAGGGTAAGGGAGAATAACTATGTGAACATTTAGAGTGTAAGATTTCAGTTACCCAGTCAACTAAGGTCCAAATGGTACCAAATAGAAAATAATAGGCATCAACAGTTCCTAAGCTTTAAACAGCTTTTATTACAGCACAGTTAAACCTGTTTCTTACCGTGCCTAATTCCTAACTTTTATCATGGGTGTGTATATAGGGGGAAAGTATGATGTACCACGTATCTATGGTTTCAGGAACCCACTGAAGATCTTGGACCATATCCCCATGAATAAGCAAATAAATTGGGGAAGCAAGGCTTTTCTGGGTGGATATGGTATTAGTTCTCCCTAGAAGTGGGCTTGCTGGATTATGATACAATCAATGACTGTGTCCTCAGGAAATACCAAGTTATATATGCCTTTATGCCAGAGTGCCTACACTAAAGTCCTCGTCCAGTTTTTGCTACCTACTCTTAATCACCTTAGTCTTTCCAGATCTGCATGAAAATTTTATCTTTTTATATGGGTTTTAGACCAAACTGAAAGATCTTTTTTATCTTTGGTTTGCCAGTGATTTTATATATTTGTTTGTTTGTTTGTTTGTTTTGAGACAGAGTCTCTCTGTGTTAGCCTTGGCTGTCCTGGACTTGCTTTATAGACCAGGCCTCGAACTCACAGCGATCCACCTGCCTCTGCCTCCCAAGTGCCGGGATTAAAGGCGTGTGCCACCATACCTATCATTATATACTTTTGGATAGTAAGCCTACTCAAGTTTGTAGTTGGTGCTCTCTCATTCTTTATGACTTCCCTTCCTTGATATACTATCTTTTGGGGCACAGCTTTTCCTATTGATGGGAGTTGAATTTGTTCTCTCCTTGTTGTTTGTGCTTGTGTGTCATAGCTAGGAAACCACTATTTAACCCAATGATATAAATATTTATGCCTATGTTTTATAGTTGTAGCTCAAACATTTAGACCCATTTTGAGTTAATTTTTGTACACAAAGGATACTCAATTGCCTAAGTACAATTTATGAAAATATTTTCTCCCACAAACTGTCAAAAACAGACTATAAACGTGTGGAGTTGTTTCTGGGCAATTCTTGCTTTATAGGAAGCTTTGGCAGTACAAGCACATCTCAAGGCTGTTTGGCTATTCTAGGACTCCAACTCCACATGAATTTAGGATCAACTTTTCAGTATGCGTACACTCAAACTGGGACTTGGTAGGGATTGTATACCATGTGTAAATTAATCTGTTTGAAGAATGCAGTCTTTTAGTGTCATACTTCCCAATCCATGAATGTATCTTCCACTTTAGGCCTTTGATTTTTTCAGCAATATCGTGTAGTTTTTGCTTTTTATTCTGCTTCATTCTTGATATTCTTACAAATGGGATGCTTAATTTCATCTTTGGATTTTTTAAATTTTTCCATGCCATTTACAACCAGGTATATAATTTTAATTCTGCGTTTCAGATCTGGATGTTTTGTCTTTTCTTGCCCTAGCTGGAGAATGATGATCAGTGGAAGTGGCAATTACAGACATTTTGTCTTCTTCCTGTCTTAAGTGAAAATTTTCAACTTTCCTTTTTAAGTAGGATGCTCTGGGTTCTCACTGATGACCTTTAGCAGGTAGAAGGACTCCCCTGAGGAGAGGATCATAAGATTGTTTATTCTCTTAGTGTGTCCCATTTTACTGATTCCACTTGATCAGGATATTGGATTAAATAATCTTTGCAATCAAATATGTTTTTTAAATCCCATATAATGAGGCATATGTGGCATTGTGACTTTATTGCCCCTAAAAGGAGAACAGATGTTTCATTTTGAGCTGTTGGGAAGGAATCCCCTCAGAAAACTAAAAGAGCTTGGGAAAATGTGTGTGGGTCACAGGCTGCAATGTAGCCTTTTTTTCCCCTGCTCTTATCCCTAGTCCCCAGTTTAAAAAACAAACAAAAACTAATCCTTTTGTGATTTCCTCTCCCAATGGAGAAAATTTAAGCCTAAATATACTCAGCTAAATTTACTAAACAGGTATACTTTTCTAAAATTCAGATGCACCATTTCAAGATTCCAGGTAGACTGAGCATTTCCATCTTGAATTCTTTGCTCATACCAACTTTTTGTTTGTTTTTTGTTTTTCGAAACAGAGTTTCTCTGTGTTAGCTTTGTTTGTCCTGGACTTGCTTTGTAGACCAAACTCACAGTGACCCACCTGCCTCTGCCTCCCAAGTACTGGGATTAAAGCACCACACCCAGCTGCTCATACCAATTATTAAAATACTCAAGCCATATAGCTCATTTTAAAGTTTTTTAAATATATATATTAAAAGGCTAGGGATATAAAAATAGCTTTGAAATATGGACAGAATAAAAGCAGTTGTAAAAGATCCATTTTTTTTTCCAACCAGTATGTTAGAAAGTTTATTTCAGTAACATTGTAAGGCAACAATTAATCTTCAACAAGTCATCAAAAACAGTGAAAAAAAGATGGACAGACATGTTCATCAACGGCTTCCTGAGTCACATAGGCTGGCTTGTGGTCCATCCTCCTTCATGGTAAAACCTTGGGGCGGAATCTTAGACATTTAATTATAGCTGCTAAACTTAGAAACACTTCATAGAACAATCTTTCTTAAAAATTAAGAACTGTGAAATCACAATTCTTCATACTTCTCCCTATGTTTCTCTCTATGTTTACACTCATTAGGGGAAACACATTACTTAGACCTTGAAAATATCTTTTTAGAAGTGAATTACACTAGTGATCAGATAATCTTTAAAAGAGGAGGGTTACTGATAACTACAAGGTGTGCTTATTAAAAGCCATGAATACTGTGTGTAATTACTTGACCATTTCTGGCCTTTAAGCATGCCCTGAAACCAATTGAGCATCTTGTTACTGGCTGCATAATGTTAAAGAAGACTAAATTGTATGCATAGAGAAATAACCCAAAGACAAAAAGAAAACCATGATTGATTATACTAAAAAAGCATCCTGCCAAAAAAAAAAATCAGAGAACATCTTGGTTTTCTATGTGCTTCCTCAGCATGACAGTTTGCTTCCCTCCCCCATAATTTCTAGTGTTCAGTTTCAGATTAGCGTAGACACAGGACATACACCTGTGTTCTGGACTTCATTGAGCTACATTAGTACTGTAGTTATCTTCCTCAGCTGTGGTTCTCTATAAGCGATACACAAACCCTCAGACCTTTAAGTACTGCCAGGCAGATAATGTGTACACACTAGGAGCCAGTCACTTGAAGCACTCACTAGACAGGATCTTGTGACAGTCAGCAGATCTGCCGGTCAGCTTGCTGCACCCCTCATGTCTCCATGGCCAAGTTCTTAAGGAGATTAGGCAGGCAATATAAGGAACATGATTAAGAAACTGACACATATCACACAAGCAGTTTTAAAGTTTTCTCTTGCACTGCACACTTGACTGTGCTCTTGCTAAAGTTCTCATGGTTCTGAGACACCTTCTTGTTCCTGCCTGACAAGTATATTAGTTTGCTTTATTTTTGCATTACTATGGCTTTTCTCAACTATATTTAGGTCATGCTTGTTGGCAACTCAAATTTTGTCTTCTCATATTTATGACTGTAAAAGGGAAATTAGCATAATGTACTGTTTATCTCTCATCATGTCTGTCAGCACTGGAAACTAGAGAAGCCACAGAGGCACTGCTAGGACATACCTCAGAAGCTACAAACCTGTCTTGAAAATGAAATGCACCATTAAGTCTTTATGCAGGATCTGAATGAACAGTAACAGACACAGGTATGGTTGTCCCATTCCTCTGTAAGCCTCAGCTCAGTGTCAGGAGAACCAGGCTCACTGACGGCAAGTTAATAAGAACTTATTCACCTGCTAGAAAACAGAAAACCCAATGCAGCAATAAAATTATCTTCTAAAGGATTAACCTTATGTAACAGAATAAATATTATAAATGCCCAATACTCCCCACTCTCTTCCACCTCAGAATAGCTATGCTGGCAACTCAGTACTCCAGGAAAGAAGTTTAGATCCTGTGCTTGCACAAATAAAACAACCCATGAAGTATAAGAAGAAAATGTAGCTGAAGAAATGTTCTCTTCCCCAGGTAAATGACAGGAATATATTTGAGAGGAAAACAGACACACTGAGTCTTCAGGAAAGTGGCAGCAGCTTTCACGACAGGGAGTCAGGCCCAGGACTCTGCACCAGCCTTTAGGCTTCAGAACAGACATACGACTGCTCTTGAGGCACCTAAGGTGCTGCACTGCTTCCAGCTTCATGGCATTTACTTCCCAGTGACCAGCAGCAATAGCGCAAGGAGAGGCACTCCTGCACTGAATGGTATTTTACCCAGCATCCATTGACAACAAGTGGCCTTAGCTATTTCATTAACAGTGGTCAGAGTCTACATCTTTCTTGATCCTCAAAGAAAAGCTACTGAAGTGGTATGCTGCTGAGTCCTTAGAGTCATATAAATGACATATATGAGTGGCAGTATCCACGTGTGCTTAAGTGCCAGAAAACAGGAATTTTCAAGTGACAAAAAGGCCTGGCGTCATTATCCCAAAGTCTAACCCACACAGTACTTGGCCCTGAAGAGTGTTAACCCAAAAACTCTTTGAACATAAGCTCTTTAAAATTCATTGACTTGTGTTACAAACAACCATGTACCATGGGAGAGAAACTGTCCTATGGCATGTCCAAGGGCACATGCCAAAAGTTCATCCACAATGTTAAAACACAAAGAGATTATAGGTGGAAACCCACGCAGAGGGAAATGACCAATCCGGGAACTTCTCCTTCAAAGCATCCAGCTGAGAAGATCTCTTGTCTTCCCCTGATAGATAGTGGGCAGCAATGGCCACAGTGACCATTCCTTCTGGCTGTTCTTCTGAGACCTGCTGGAGAAACATCAGTTAGTTCTCCAAAGCCAGAACGCTAAATTCTAAGGCGGTTAAGTACTATCTGGGAGTCTGGGAAATTCCCACCTGCACTTCTATCCAGAACTGCCACGCAGAGGCCTGGAGTCCATGGGAGTAAAACACAAAGTAGTCCCCTCCTTTGCTTGTGACAGGAGTGCCATTGCCAAGAGACCACAGAGAAAGCGTTGATCCTTTGTGGGTACGAACATAGAAACACATATGGCTTGGTCCTGTAAGAGGATCATTTAAGTCCATCAGTAGTGACAAACAATACATTTAACACTCAAACCATACTGTTAAGCTTCATCTGTGGTATGACTTTAGATGGACTCTCTTCAAGGCTCAAGCAGGTTTAACAGTTTGGATATTCAGTATCTAGCACCAAGATTAACGAAAGAACAGAAAAGGCAGAATCTAAATGAGGAAAGTGATTTGGTAACTGGTGGTGGGATTTACCTAATTTCCAGTTCTACTCTACCCCCAGAAAAGGCTGCAGGGAGAGTTGAAAAGTAATCTGCCTATAGTGAGTTCTTTAAGGCTCTCAGTGTTTGGAGTAGGGTAACTGATCAACCTGACTCAAATCCACTATTTACATGTTATCACAAATGTCAGGGTACTAGAGTCTAGCCAACTTGACACAAAGTTAGCCATCCCATTGCCTATCTGATTTATGCCAAAGACTCAGAACGCTCTAAGAAGTCTGGAGTCATTCTGCAAGCAGCAGAACCTGACTGCATTTTAAGGTGGGAGATGACACCCAAGTAGTAGAAGATCACCTGGCAGCACTGTGAGGGAAATCCTAGGACAAGACTTAGAGGCAAAACACTAGTTGGGATCTGGACAAGCTACAGCATGGAAAGATGAACAGAATGTACACGAAAAGTTTCCAGATCAATGCAGATCTGTTTGACAATGAACTGTATCTAACACTTAAGACTTTCAGTAAAGTGTCTTAAAAATCATAACCAAACTGGGCAGTGATGGTGCACATCTTTAGTCCCACAGCACCCAGGAGGCAGAGGCAGGTAGATCTCTGGTTTCAAGGCCAGCCTGGAATACAGAGGGAGTTCTAGGAGAGCTAAGGTTACACAGAGAAGCCCTGTCACAAAAGAAAGAAAATGTCGAACCAGACCAGGTAGCACACTGCAGTAATCAATCCCTCAGGAGACTGAAACAGAACAAGTTTGAAGCTAGCTTGTCTCCCTACCCCACCTCCAAAAAAAACCTAAAAGAAATAAGCTCTATTCATCTTAAATTTGAGGGGAACCATATGCAATTTATTAAAAGGTTTACATGAAAAAGCAAGGAAGTGTCACAGGATTTGCCTGTGGCTTCTGAGGCCAACTTCATATACTCCTAAAGGAGGTGAACTTAGAAGGAAATAGACTTACTGCAAGTCTAAAAGTTTAATTTGGGGCTAGAGGGATGTTCAGCTATTCAGAGCACCTGCTGTTCACTGTGTCATTTGCTAGTCTAGAGTTCCATATATAGACCAGGCTGGCCTTGAACACACAGGTCTGCTTGCCTCCACCTCAAGAGTGCTAGCATTAAAGGTTTGCACAACCACATCCAGCCTGGTTTTAATTGGCATTTCAAAAAAATGGGTTTTCTTTCATTCAAGCCTGAGCAATGTATTTGACTCTGTATACTTAATTGCTTATGTCTGGATGGCAAAAATGACACTGGGAAAGAAAGAAATTAAAATCATTCTTATTATAAGGCAGTTAGCCAAGTGTGGTGACACGTATATAACCTCAGTGCTGGTAAGGCAGAGGCAGGAGGGCCACAGCTGAGAATAGACAGCTACAGAGCAAGGCCCTGTCTCAAGCAAACCAAAAGGCATCCTCATCCAGTAACAGTGTTGTTTGGAAGTGAAACTGGATTAGCTGTAAATACACAGCTAATCGCTAAAAACAAAACTGCAGCAAGAGGGGTGGCTCAACAGGTGAGATACTTGCTGCCTTCCCTGAGGACCAGAAGCTGTTGTAACTGAGAATTCACAGTGACCAAAAGAAAGCTCTGGAGAGCTATAGTTGACTCTAGAGCAAAAACTTTTACTGGTGAAAAGGCATTACATAAGGTCAAAAAGAAGCATCTATAATGAATATACCAATAACAATACTTGAAATATATGTACCTAACAGAAAATTTTAAAAAAGGGTGAGACAGAAACTCACAGCTGGACCACATGACAGCCACAGAGTGCACAGCTAACAGAGGCAGCTCACAAGGCACATTGCCCATGCCACCACACCCTCATATTTAGAATAGATATAAGGCAAACTATGATTTGTTGGCTCAAAATGAGATTAAAACAACAAAACTGACATCAGAGAAGAGGCTGGGAAATTCTGCATTATTTGGAAACTAAAAACCACATTTCTGATAACAAATGGGTCAAGGGCTGGGATGTAGTTCAGTGGTAGAACTCTTGCCTCGCATGGGTTAAGTGTTGGTAACAAGTAACATGAGAAAGGATTTGGTTTTAGTATTTTGAACTAACCACTAAAACACAGCTTAAAATTTGTGGGATCTAGAGCCAGCTTCATAAAGTAGGCCATAGCACCTTATGGGATGTATAACTCAAAGTCAGGTTCAAGGGAAAATTAGCAACAGTAATAGGTTTCTGAATATTGCAACAAACAAAAACTCAAAATCAAACATTGTGATAGTCTGCATGTGACTCACCCCATAGGCTTAGTCCCCGTAGTAGAACTGTTTGGCAAAGCTAGAAGGTGTGGCCTTACTAGACGCTCTGAGGGTTCAAAAGCCCGTACCATTTCCACTTATCAAAAGATAAGCTCTCAGCTACTGCTCCTGCGCCGAGCCCGTCACCTTGTTCCACCTCAGAGTGATCATGGACTCCAGCCCTCTGGAACTGTGAGCCCCAAACTAAATGCTTTATTTTATAAGTGGTCTTGGTCATAGTGTCTTAGCACAGCAACAGAAAAATAGTTAAGACAAACATGTAATGAAATTCAAGTTACTTCTAGCGGCTTTTGCACATGCTGCATGCTGTAACCTTCTGAACACACAACCTGGATATTTTTTAATACATATATGATGCCACCAAATGCTGCCTGAAATACTCAGATTCAATATTCACTGGGTTATGAATTAGTAGTTATACTGTCCACACAAATGTCCTTCTCCTACAGAAGCATAATGTTATATAAGCTAACTACTGTGGACTAGACTTTAATCTTCAAACTTCATGTTTGAGTTCCTGATAAGCTTCACTTAAGAGTTGTTAAATGAAATTTGTCTTGGGATTAGGACAAATTTTTACAATTTCTGAAATGGCCCTAAACATACTTCTGCCATTTTGTACTATATTTTTACTCAGTGGTACTCTCAGCATCAATACTTGTAAAGTACAGAAGATGCTCTAAAACCTATAACAGCAAGTACTCAGATAAATTTTTTATGTAGAAAATAGACAACCACATCCATGTATCTCACCAGTGTGAAAACTTGCTTTTGTCTTTAATAACTGGTAAAATTAAATGTATACAAAGAGCTGTATTAAAATAAATTCCTCTGGCTTATTATTAATAAGTGTTTGATTTATATATCAATTTTATAGCCCCAGAGCCAAATAAAAATTTCTCAGGTGTAAAAATTTTAAGAAACCTTGACCAAGAGCATAAGCAGTATTCAAAGAGAAATTTATACTAGTGAATTCCTATTGTTAGGAATAACAATCTAAAGGGGTAATTTAAACTTCCACTTTAATAGACAAGAAAAGGAACAGTAAATGAAAAAAAACAGGAACAGTGCAACAATAGTAATCTGGAGCAGAGTTCAAAGAAGACTATCAACCAAACCAAAAGCTGGCTTGGAATAAATGAACAAACTTGATAAACTTCAAACTGTACTTTCTGCTAAAACTTTTGCCATCCTAAAACTGTTCTAACCAATAAAATACATTAGATTTTCTTCAGGAAGTACCTTTCAGTTGCTGTTAGAAATACTATACGGTACAAGGTGTGAGGGTACATGTTTCCAGCACTGAGGCAGGGAGGCCATTAATAATAGGCTAGCCTGAGTTCTACAGTGAGACAGCTTCAGTTAACCAATCAATCAATCCATAGATAAATAAATGTTGCTCTGATATGCTGGATGAGAAGACATACATAGCAATGTGCTGAAAAGCTTAGGAAGTGAGCTGAGAAGAAAACTGGCTCACCTGTTGCTTCAAAGGTCAACTTTATAGAATCCCATGGTGTCTTCTCTTTGGATATAAGTCTGAAATGAACAGGGTTTCTTGGAGAAATTTCTGGAGCTGGGAGATACCAATTTTTCCTATTGGAAAGGTAGTGTTAATATTTAGGATGCTTCATTAACTAACAGTAATCCATAACTCACAGAACAGTTCAGAACACACAAGGGACTATGAAAGCACCTGGTGAATATGGTAGCTGATGCCCAGGTTGTGTAACAAACCCTTCCCAACTTTTTAAGATCAAAAAAGCTAAGGGCTGGAGAGATGGCCCAACAGTTAAAAGCCCAGGCTACTCTTACAGAGGACCCAAGTTCAGTTCCCAGCATCCCATGACAGCTCACAGCCACATGTAACTCCAGAACCAGAGACTCTGCACTGTCTTCTGGCCTTCCCAGGCACATACTGTGCCATAAGTGCAGGGAAAACATACACATGGAATTAAGTAAATATTTTTAAAAGAACAAGAACTGTATAGACAGTTCTACTACCCATCCCATGTCCTCTGATGGATCCTGAAGTGCCGACTGTGAGAGCATCTCATACTGGGATGAAGCGGTAACTGCTGTTTGTATTGCACTAGTGAGGAGTGTCACTCTAACTACTATTCAGGTTCTTGAAGAGAGACTTACTAAATTTAAAAAAGAAAACTATTCTCCGAAGTTCATCATCTGACTAAAGAAATGGAAATTTTGTAGTAATACTGAAACATTACAGACAGCACTTGACAGGGTTAAAGATAAGTTTCAGTTAAAAAGAATCTTGACACAATGATAGAATTTAGGGAATAGCTTCCAACTTAAGAAAAAGTCATGAACCAACCTGATCAGAAAGTGCACTGGAAGATACCACGGGAAGCCGCAGAGTGGGGCGTTCTCCTCACAGTGAGCTCGGATGGTATCATTGATCTCAGGAATGTGGGGTGTTACATGAGACATTCCAGTATAATCAAACCCATTGATCCATATTCCAGAGTCTCTTTTTACTATGTTTCCTTCCAAGTTATGAAAAGTTCTAGTAACATGCTGAAAAGAACAAGACTAATAAGAAAACTGTTTCAGCTAGTTCACCCACATTCCTAGCCCTGTTCAATCAAGATGAAAAGACCATTCCAAGAATTGATTGGAAGCAGGAAAACAAAAAGGAGACTTAATAATTACTAAGTTATTGTTAGTGGGTTTTTTTTATTTTAAACTAGTTGACAGATATGTGAACGATTTTTATTATAAACCACAAATATAGTTGAATGAATATTTAAAATATATATAAAAATTGATCAAGGAGAGTGTGTATGTTTGTCGAGTCAGTTACTCAGAGGTTCAAATAGAGAGTCATTTGAGCCCAGGAGCTGAACACAAAACTAGGCAATATTGCAAAAATAGTTATGTCCCAAAAGTGAAATGGGGGCTGGAAAGAAGGCTTGGTGGTTAAGAGCATGTACTGCTGCTCTTTGAGGACCATGGTTCAATTCCTAGCACCCACAGCAGGTAGCTCACAACAACCTGTAACTCCAGCTCCAGGGACTTGATGCCTCTGGCCTCCTAGAGCATGTGCACTCTGTGTGCACACCAACACAGACACACGTGTATACATAATCAAAAATAAAATATCTTAACAACCAAACATCAAAAAATTGAAACTCTACTCAAATTTAAGTTAGAATTCCTTTCATAAAAAGATTTAAAAACAAAACATAGGGAGCATATGTGTATTCATTCTTATTTCCTCTATAGTGTTAACATGAAATTAATCCATATGCAGACAGACAGGTATGGCAGCACACAACATGTCAGTCCTCATGCCCAACAGGCCTACAATTCATTTAAAATAGCTACTCAGCAGTGGAAAATACCCTGAAGCCAGGGAACAGCAAAGAACAGACCTGTGTGACATAGGCTGGCAAGCTGACGTGTGTTTTTTTGAGCTTTGGGTTGATAGTAACTTGCACACCTGGCAAGGCCTAAAATAGCTTCCCCACACCCCACCCCCTGCCCCTGCCCCTTATAGGGAAACAAGCCCAAAACAAATCACAGTCCTTATAAAAATTATAATGTAGCTTTTCTTAAACACTACCACTATAGTTGGAACAACTCGCACAACACTGAAAGCCACACCAGGCCACTGTAAAAGCTGTTTTTCACCAAAGTTTTTACATGAAACAAATCGTGGTCCTTTAAGACCAAAGGTCAGTTTGTCCTCTTTCAAAATCTTTCAAATTCCAGTATTTTGATTTTTTTCAATCCTTGAATAACTACTAAATTATGCCTCATTTGGACTTAAACTCTCCACAGCCTCTGTCTAACAAAAATGGAGACAAAGCTCTGGCTATATAGGACCACTTACTTCTGAGAGGTTTTGGAGGAAAAAAAAAACCCAAAAAACAAAAACACATGAAATCTAAAGAAAGTTCTAAACCTCATTTTAATAACCCGTTCTTAGGTTATTTTCATCACTTACCACTTTGGCTATTACTATGGCTCAATTTTACTAACAATTTTTAATTTCTATTTTATTTTGCCAATATATAGTTTAAGACCTTTTAGTCAGCCTACAGATATTTAAGGATTTGGGGTTTTGTTTTTGGCTTTTTGGGGGGGGGGTTGGTTTTTTGTTGTTGTTTTTAGATACAAAGTTTCTGTGTGTAGCCTTAGCTGTCCAGGACTCACTTTGTAGACCAGGCTGACCTCAAACTCACAGTGATCCACCTGCCTTTGCCTCCCTCAGTGCTGGGATTAAAGGCGTGCGCCACCATGCCAAGCCACAATTTGTATTTTTAAATACTCATAGTTTCCCGATTTCATTCATGTATATATGTATGTGTGTGTATGTGTATATGTATGTGTGTATACATATTTTGTGTGTGTGCACATACACATACGCGCACACACACACACACACAATGGAAAGTGTGTTTAGGTAATAAGAATGCCCACTTGATAGTCAGTGTTCTTGCTGCTTTATACACAAAAAAATCAAAATCAACTAAATTACGTCAATAGCAGAAAAGTGAGCTTTTTTGTTCACTTGTGAAGCTTAAAATTCACAAAGCAAACTTCATCTCCTCAGCCTGAGGAAGAACTGCCCTTACCTGAAGGAACACTCTCTTTGGCTTTGGGTTCGCGGGACTGGAGCTGTATGGGAAGAAAGCTCCACTGCAGACGAGGAGGAGCGTGACTGCGCACACCAGTGTTAGGGTCACAATGGTTTTCTTTGTGCTATTCACAAGGTAGATGAAGTTAATCTACAAGCACAGAAACAAATTACAAATTCATACCGTAGGTAGAGAGGTGTTTTAAATGATAACTTAGTAGGTATTATCTAACACACAATAAAAGAAAAGCTAGGAGCCTGGGTGTGAACTGTGAAGCAGTAAACAAAACAATTCCTTGGGTATTTCCATCCTACGTGAGAGCCTAGAAAGTGGCAGATGCCTTCAGCTGGCCAGGACTGGTCCTTCATGACAGTGGGCCAGAGAGCAGCAGGGAGGAGACAAAGCACGGTGGGCCTGTGTTCAAGCTCCAGAGGAAAACGGACCAGAATCTCGTCAGTGGCCAAGCCGTTGCCTTCTATGACTCACTGGCCAGCAGTGGCATCCTGCACAGCAGCCACCACGAAACTGAACCCAACATGGCATTAAAGCCACCAAACTGTCAAAGGTAAGTTTTCATGCCTAAGCATGTGTTTCAATAAAATTCAGATTCTACCTCTATTGCTTTTATAACATGCTAATGAGAGTTGGAGTTATATAGACTCATTTTAGATGGGCCTTCTAGACATTGCATTTGAGGAAAAACTATACTATGAAACAGTACTGTTCTTTTTAGGTTAACACTTAAACTTGGAACAGTAAACATGAACGGCTCAGTTGCTAGGCTGGCATCCAAAAAAGCCAACAAAATATACTTAGCTTTTTTTTTTTTTACAAAATCAGCAAATTGAAAGATGAGTACACACAATATATTCACAGTCCCCTCAGTTCTGAGAAACTATCTGAATCTAGCTCCTATTTTTGTTTCTTCATCTTCCTGTCTACCCCTAAGCTCATAAAGAACATGAATATGAAGATACATTCCATGAGAGGAAAATAAAAAATAAGAAAGAATCAAAGCCTGTGTAAAGTTAATGGCTCTTCATATCTAGTGTTCCAATGTCCTTACCTGGCAATTTCAACAAAAGAATTCTACACTTGGACCAAAGATCTTACATTTACATACCATGTCAGGGAATAAACACCCCAGGACTTAAGGCAGTGAGACAGTGAAACAACTTGCAGCCCTATCTGTTCCTCTACCCAATTGTCATATGCTCAAAATGTCCCACCAAGTAATGAGCTTCCTCCCTCTACTGAAATCTTGGTAAGTCTGGACATACAGAAGCTGTTCGGTTAGAGTTGGATAAAGGAAAAGAAATAGAGGGAAGTTAATATATTTTAGTAATATGTATTAAATTATACATATATATAATTTAAAAATAAATAAATCCTTCCTATAATGTTGTCTTTCTGGCACTCCCAAGCTAGCTAGCTGCTGCCAAAGCTATCCTAAAACCCAACTTTAAGCTACTGCCTCCTACTGAAGTTCCCTCTTTTCTAAATCATAAGGCTCATCTTCTGGGTACTCACAAACAAATGGATCACAGAATGAAGAAGATAAAGGAGTCGACATGACTGACAGTGTGCTTGCACTCTATAGTTAAGCACCTTTACAATTGTATTACAATTGTCGTAAATGTTGTATCTTGTATCACTTTTAAGATCTAGAATGGGTACAGAATCAAATGAAGAAGCTAAGCATGGTAGCACAGTCCTGTAATCCCAGCACTTGGTAAATAGAAACAGAAGGATCAGGGCTTCAAGGTTAACTTTAGAAAGTTAGGCTAGCTTGGGCCACACCAGACCTTGTCTCAAAACACCAAAACTAATGAGGAGGGGAACTCCGAAGATGGCTCAGTGGTTAAGAGCACTCACTGTGCACATGAGGACTTGCGTTTGAATCTCCTGCACACGTAAAAAGCCAGACCTGCCACAGATTCCTGCCACCAAAAGCACCACTATGCCTTTCTCACCATGATGGGCAGTGCCCTCAGGAGCCAGGAGCCAAAATAAAATTTTCCTTTCATCAGGTATTTTGCCACAGTGGAAAGAAAAGCAAGTACATTTAACAAATAGAGAAATACAGGACTGAAGAGTTCATATTATAATAAAAGAAGTAAGCAACACACATTAGGATTCCATCAACCTCTCTAAGTGCTGGTCAAAGTGGACCATAACCCTACAGGTTTCGCTGTTTGTCTGGGGGAGAGGGGTTCTTTCAGTGTTAGGAAAGTGAGCCTGGGGCCTCAGGCATGTAAAGCAAGTCCTTCTCCATGAGCTAAGGCTGCAGCAGCCTGTAATCTCTGTCTTAAAGGCACAGTTGTCAGGTTTCTTTTAGTACTAGTGTAGCCATCAGCAAGCACTGCACACAACAACTACTTTACATGGCTCCACGTGCAAAGCCATGTATGCAGTACTTCCCTGGTAACTGAAGAAATTTCAGTGCATCATGTGAACTATAACTGTCGTATCTGTCTTAGCTCCCTAGGTCTTCAGAAGCTAATTTCTACAAGGAATGCCCTTTACGACAATGGTATGGAAAAGCTCACTATTCTGTCCATGAAAAACTAAGCTGTGAGCTGGGCATGGTGGCACACATGCCTTTGATCCCAGCACAGGAGGGTTCCAGGCCAGCCTGGTCTACAAAGTGAGTCCAGGACAGCCAAAGCTCTTGTCTCACAGTGAACCCTGTCTTGAAAAGCTGTAAAGAACTTCAATCCCTGTCTCTATTTGGCATACCTATAGGTGCACACTTAGGAATTGCAATAGAAAATGCACAAAACAGATGTTTTCTCTAGAGAGGCTCAGCATCAGCCTCAGACATCATGCCAAAAGAACTTGGCCTGAGGGGTCTGGTCCACACTGATTAAACCATCTTTTCTTTCCGTTAAAGAGTATCATGGAAAAAGAAGTACAGACAAGCAAAGGTAAGACTATACATGGGCAGTCTACTCACAGAGACAAAAGCATGTCTGAGTATCTTCCCAGGAGGCAAGATTCATGAATGTTGACGTGACAGCAATGAAAGAGCAAAATGATAATGAGAGCACCTCGGGGACACACACACACACACACACACACACACACACACACACACACACACACACACACACCTAAAACTATGTATTGGCCTCATAGGGACTATTTTGGAAGATCGGGAACAGAACATCTCACAGTCCACACAGTGTATGGTCCACACACTCATACATGCTCAGGATGGAAGGCTACTTGAAAGGAGGATTTAGACACTAGGTATGATGGCTTCCGGCCCTTGGGAGGTTGGGGCAGGCGGAGTACCACAGTCAACGCCATCTCAGTTCTAACCAGGGTGAGAACCAGCCTCCAGGTGGGGAGGAAGAAAAAGTGAAAGAGGGGAGATCTAAATAGCTAGGAAAATGAGACCCTGTTTTGTTGTTAGTTTATTATATATTTATTATTATATTAAAACATAAAAACTGTAACAACAGAACAGGGTCTCGCCATGTACCCCTGGCTTGTCTGGAACTCACAGAGATCCTCTTGTTTCTACCTCCTGAGTGCTAAGATTAAAAGCATGCACTACTGGGCTGGAGAGATGGCTCGGAGGTTAAGAGCACTGGCTGCTCCTCCAGAGGTCCTGAGTTCAATTCCCAGCAACTACATGGTGGTTCACAACCATCTATAATGAGATCTGCTGCCCTCTTCTGGTGTCCAGGCATATATTGTAGTCAGGACAATATATACATAGTAAATAAATAAATATTTTTTTAAAGTGTACACTACCGTATCATTTTGCATTTTCCTGTCATACTGAACTGACATAGACATTGACCCCAGTTTTTGTTTAAATTTTTCTTAATAAAGTATAAGCAACATTATTTCACAGAATCCAGTCATCACATGCATAAAAAATAAAAACAAAGAAAGTCGTTTTCCTTACAAAATAGGAGGAGAGAATCATCACACAGACAGCCAAAATGGAGGCCAGCACAACATCAGGAGGGATTTCTGAACCACTTCTTCCAAGGATAGGAGTAAACATCTCAAAGACAGCCCAGATGAGATACAGTCCATAAAGATACGGGATAAACATCCCCAAAAGGTAAAGAGCAATAAATCTTCCTTGGGCACCTAGGGGGTTAAAAAAAAAAAAAAGCTATGAAAGTATATAAGACGCAGCTCGTTTTCACAGTGCTCACTTGCTATGGCACCTGACAGAAAATGAGTTAGATTTGACTCTAGTACCTTTGGTACATGTAATATAGTACAATTAGACATTTTTATCAGGGAGGATAAAATACAAATAACATTAAAGTAATATAATAGTGTATGTTCAGAAACATGAAAATAAGAAGGAGTATATAGTATAAGATAAATACTTGCATGGCATAAAAAATTAAAACATTTTAGAAAGCTAATTTGGTTAAATAAATGATCTCTGGGAGCCTTGTATTTTTAACATATTTCCCATTTTTACCAAGAAACAAAATCACCTTACCATGTTTCTTGAAGTCTGTGTACACACAAAGCTTTGTGAGCAGTGGAAATGCTACCCAGACAGCACTTATGAATGCAGAGCAAAATCCTTGATAAGTCAAAGTAACAAGAAAACCACAATGCACAAACAGTGAGGTGTCAAAGAATATTTCTCCCAGATACAGGCCGCTGGCATTCTAAAAGAAAGAGAAATACAGTCTTATTCATCATCATTCATAAAAATCTTTTGTTGCAATTTCTGTCTCAAGGCTAAATGCATCTTATCTTCAGCCAGGTCAACCCTTCACCTGACTGAAGGAAACACTAATACTGCTGGCTCCTGCCAGATGTGACTGATTCCAGCTGCTACAAAGGACAGGGCAATTCAACAAGATAAAGAAAGCAAGAGCAACGCTGCTCCTGTCGTAAAGCTTGGAAACGTCCACAATAAAAACATCCATGTTATTTTTCTGATTCTGCAACTTCCAAACACTGTTCAAGCAGTCTACAGCAGTGGTCCATGAAGGGCATTACCAGCTGCTGCAGCATCACAGAGCACATAGCAAACCATCCACCCTTCACAGCAATGGCCATGGTGGCTGTGTGACTTGACTTCCTGTCTTTGCTATTGCTACTTCATCACCTTTGCTGCCACCTTTTTTTTCTTCTTCTTGATACTTTCTTGCAAAATTTGAAGTACCTTTTAAAAATGTCAGGTCCAAGGGCACCTTATGCTATTTCAGAAGAAGGCTGCCTAAGGAGCTTTAAACATTTTAACACGTGCAGAAGTGGCTCCACAAATGCAAACCTCCATGGTAGTATTACCATGCATGCACGCCAAAGAACAGGTACCTTTCAGCTGCTTTTTCTCATTCTCATTTCTACTTCTCCAGACATGTATGTCTTTAGAGGCCTCTCTCTAAAGTTCACTGGCAAAACAGATTTGAGTTGTTAAATACTTAGATGTTTAACCCACTGTTAAGGAGCACGGTCCTAAAAAAATTAATAATTCTCAGAACTCGATCTGAAGGCTTGATAGAGTGGTGTGTGCCTGTAATCCCAGCACCCCAGAGGCTGAGGTAGGGCAGCCTGAGTTTGAAGCCAGGCTGGGCTACAGAGCAAGACTCTTACCCAACCTGGGAACATAGTGAGACTCTGAATCACAAAATTCAAAACAGTGAGAGTAGCAATAATTCCACTTGAAACTGAATGAACTCAGAGAGCTTAGTAAGGAACACTGATTATTGTGCATGTTTTACAGTAAGGTCCAACACTAAACAAATGAAATAATATTCAAGTCTCTTTTCATATACACTTCTATTGATCCTTCCCTCACTCCTGTCCTTTTCCAATATAGGTGCCAGAGTTTTCTTACTAAATCACAAAACTATCTAACTGTATCCTGCTTTAAAAAAAAGAAAGAAAAAAAAAGGTTAATGGTGCCCTGATTTTTACAGCCAACCTCCAATCTCAAATTTCACCCTGACCTACTTTTTGCTTGCTAAGGTTTTTCTTACCTTGTCTTCACCTTCACCACACTGAACCCCCTTTTTGTTCACTATGGTTCAAATGTATCTTACACATTCCTACTTTTGACTGAGCCCCACTCAAATGTCACCATCTTCATGAATAAAGGATCACCCAATGTGAAGCCTGTGTCTCCTGTCCTTGCATTCTGACAGAACTGTTTCTGCCACTCTTTTTCACATCACTGCACAATGTACAAGAATCACTGTAGTTCTTACATCTTACCAAATGAAGCTGAGCTCACAGAAAGAGATCACACTCTCACGGGGCACCCAGCCAGCTGAGTGCTAAAGAGTCTCTGTAAAGCAATGAGGCATGCTGGGGGTGCAGGCCTGCAGTCCCAGCTCCTCAGGGAGCTGAAGCAGGAAGAGCACACATCCAAGACACCCTTGGGATACAGGATGAGTTCAGGGCCAGCCTGAGGAAATCAGCCTGTCTCAAAAGCAAAAGTAAGAAGGAAATAAGTATTTATAGGGGCTTAGGAGATAGTAAGTCCTTCATATGCAAGCGTAGGGACGTGTGTTTTGTCCCGGGAGCCCATATAAATGAGCCATGTACAGTGGCATTCACTGGTACTCCCAGCTTGGGTCAACAGAGAGGCAGGTCTCTCTCTGGGAATCAGCCAGCCAACCTAGCTCTTACAAGCAAGCCGCAGACCAGTGAGAGACGCAGTGTCACAAAGCAAGGTGCTCTTTTCCTTCCTCACTGTTGCTTGCAGCCATCAAGAACAACACAGTAACAATCCAGGCAAGGAGGTTCATGACTAAGCATCTGCTTCAGAGAAAGCAAATGGTCACTGAGACCCTTCATCCTGGGTAGGCAAGAGTAGCAAGGACAGAAATTTTGGGAAAGCTAGACAAAACGTACAAAACCACACCATATGACGTTTTAACAAAAGAGGCCTTCCTTTTACTTTTTGGTCAGGGTTCCCCCAAGAGACTCTCAGAACATTACAGGCCACTGTTAATTACCCTTGGCTGCCCTCCAGAGGTAGCAGATAAGTCCCTATTGCTGAAAATACCATGCACAGACATTGGAACTGCCCTGAGTATCTCCTTCCTAAGGACTAGCTCACATGGTTCTAGAAGGCAGCATGTAAGCTTCCAAAGGAGGGAAGCAACCAATAGCCTTACCCACCTGGCTATGATGTCTGGGATCTGCAACAACCAGCATGGCAAGGAAACCCTGAGGGTGCGGTAATGGCACACACATCTTGGTGCTAACCAAACTCTAATTAGACTTAAGAGCTACTCAACAAGATGGAAAAATAATACTTGGCACTGGAAACCTAGAATGACCCAGGGCGTGTTATGTCATGGATCTTGGAGGAGAACCTACAATCTCCACTTTACCAAACCACCACAATCCCTAGCTACATTCTAAATATTTGTCCTTATACCCACAGATGCGTGTAGCCCTCACCCTGCATCACGGAAAATATGCAACACATGGAGACGATTACAGAAAACCACAACCAATCAAAATATAAAGTTTTAGATCGCAGTCCCAATGGGTACATGTACAAACAACTGTAGAACCTAAGGCTAAGGGAACATTTCAGAAGTGGAGACGCAGAGATTCTAAGAGCCAGAGGATCAAGGAGTTTGATATGAGATTATGTCTCCTAACGTCAGAAGCTACATCCACAGATTCACCAACATGATGCCTAAGTATTAGCTGCACAAAGAGAACAACGATAGACATGGTGGACAGGGCAAAGCCCACAGGTCTCAGCCCTACACAAAGAACTACAGGCAACGAAGGACTGCTGAGTGAGAGGAAAACAGTCTTCCCCAAGGATGGACACAATTGGTTACCCAATACCAAATGGTCAGCTCAAAAAAATACAATTTATAGACTAAAAAAAGTTAGATTATGAACATACGCATATATACTTATGCACATATGAGTTTAACACCTAATGAAAACTGAGGCTATGGATTTGAAAGAGCAAAGAAGAGTCTGTGGGAAGGGTTAGAAGGTAGAAAGGAAAGGAGAAAATGATAAAATGTCAAAAAGGAAAAAGTGGAAGAAAAACCAATGAAAAAATTTTAAATGCAGTATTCTTTTAGCAAAGAAGTGCTTACGGTGTCAAGTTGTGTCAGACACTGCCTAAGTACAGGCGACGCAGCAGAGAATTCAGCAATCCTACCTTCATCAGCCATAGAGTCCAGAAAAGAAACAGTTTATTCACACTTAAATAACTGAGTAAACCAATATGGGTTGATGAACAGACAAACAGTTACAGAAACAACAGCAGAGGCAGAGAGCCACACAAGCCAGCCTCACTCTCACCACCATTCTAAACACTGCTGAACACACAGCTTTGTAGCTTTACTTGAACTCGGCACCCTAAGTCTCAGAATAAGAAAACTCCAGGAAATTAACACGACTATGGCAGCATTTTTTTCTGTAGCCATGCTGAGCAATTTCTCATAGCTCTGAAAGACCATACACAATAAATTTCATTTGTTTGTCTTCAATTATTGAAAACAGCAAAAAGAAAGCAATAAATACATCAACCACTTACCACATAATAAAATCTTTTTGCAAGGCTATGTATGAGTATCAGTTTGGCCACAGTTGCAGTTCCATACAGGCAAACAGCGACATAAAAGTAGTTATACCATGAAAGAGACTGTCCAATGAGAGAGACGAACACTGCTATAACCAGAACTGTAACAAGACTAGTGAACCAGCTAATGAAAGTGATACCAAGTCCACACAGGAAGTCTCTGATGTAGTTAGCATCTAATGAGGAGAAAAGAAAAAGTTACTGTTACCATCTTCATCAAATTAATCACAAAACAAACAATTCACTACTGTAACTGAAGAGATCTAAGTGTCCTAGTGTAGAGAACAGTCAAACACAAAAATGGGGTAAGAGGAAAGATGATATTCAAAGAACACACTAAGAATCCAAGGGTATTAACAACTCTAAGATGTCTCAGAGGAAATGACTGAGACGCCTTGCTGATTAAGGAAAGAGGTGGTAATCCTCATCATTTTTAGGGTTCTCTGCTCATCAAAATCTTAACAAAGATTTCAAAAGGCAAAGTTCCATCTAAATTCTTGCTAAAGACAAAGGTTGGCAAGATGATTCCAGCAGGCAAGTGCACTAGCCATGCAAGCCTGCCAGCCTGAGTTCAATCCCCAGACCCCACAGAACTGAAGCCACAAGTTGTCTACTGATGCACATGCACACTGTGGCACACTACCACCCACATATGCACACACACAAATGAAGAGATGAATCAATAAATGTAAAAATGGGTTTAAAGATACTAACATTGGAAAACAATGACAGGGAAGATCACTGGTGATAAAACTGCTGCTAAATACTCATATTGTAGTAACATGTGACAATTTAGACTCTGAAACACTTCAAGCAGAAATGGTTCAGGCAGAAGGGACCACTAACCGGAAGCGCTGCACCCATTTGACTGTGCACCAATGTCCTGTAGCGTAGGATACTTAATGAAACTTTCTAACAGTCAATCTACAGGGCCAGCAGGATGGCTTGGCAAGCCAAGTCGACCACCTTAGTCTGATCCCCTGGACCCACATAGTAGAAGGAGCTACACAAGCTGCCCTCTGACTTCCACACTTGTGCATGTGCCCACACACACACACAAAATAAATAAATACATTTTTAAATAATAAGTCACCTGCTACAGACCTTTTTTTCTTTTTGGTTGTGTGTAAATTTTAGTTTTAACACAGGTTATAGAGTTGATCATTGTGTAAAATATTACTGAACTTCAAGAAATATTAAAATTTGCTATTCATAAGGAGGGAAAACATTCTAGCAATTTCTTTCTTTTTTGAAAAGCACACATCTTACATTACTGAAGTTCCATTTCGGTATTATTAGTAATTTCACACCATAACAAAAGACTAAATGAACAGAACCATCAAATGAGTAACAGACCCCTCTGCAGGGCACAGGGCATCACACTGCACCACAGGTGTTGGACTTATTTGGCTCTGCCTTCCATTAGTTTGGCTAAGGAAGACAAGTTAATTAACTTTGCCAGTTTCAGAGCAAGTGCATAAAAGCCGCTGTCTTCCCCAACCCTGAAAATGTGGTGAGCATGCTGATTCAACACTTACCTAGCGGTTCCTAAAAATATAAATCAAGTAATATTCTCCTAAGATGCTGTACTTTCTGGGAAGAAACAAACACAATGGCTAAAATCTCTTCAGCGACTCCCGCCCCATTCCAGCGCCCCAGTCTAGAGGGAAGTACTTACTCCTGTGTTTGGGCTGCAGCAGTCTTTTTCCCAGGTACAGAACAACAGCCATGACCACCATGTAGTTTATTATTGAGCCAACATGAGAAGGGTAGGCGATGACAAACAGGCCGAGCACATCAAAGAAGACCATGTTTCCATGTCGATACTCAGATGAAGAAGACAGCGTGTCAGATGTAGCTAGGTGTTTAAGAACTGCTAAAATGTTGTCACCTTTTATTAAGAGAGATAATGAGGCCTAGTAAGCTGTTTGGTTGTGACTTCCACATATAGCCGTGTGAAGCAAAAGTAGGTCAGGCACTATCTGAAAATGAAGTACCTGGGAAGAACGCAAGCAGACCTGCCTCCCACCCTCCACTGCTCTCCCCTCTCCTGCCAATTTTCCCAGATAAGGCCCCTGCTCCAGCTCGTCTTCCTCTCCACTCAGAAGCTCAACCTTGAGCTTCTAGTATGGCTGTTCTCTAAGACCAACCGTACAACCAAAGCTCACGGATACACTAAAGCCATGCAAGACACTGTTCTAAAGACCAGAATCAAGAAAAAAAAAGCCTCTCATGAAGTTGATCAGCACAGAACAAGTTATTAAAGCATGTTAAGAATATTAGGAGGGGCTGGAGAGGTGACTCAGTGGTTAAGAGCACTGGCTGCTCTGCTAGAGGTCCTGGGTTCAATTCTCAGCACCCACATGGCAGCTCACAACTGTCTGTAGCTCCAGTTCCACCAGAGGCATCCTCACACAGACATGCATGTAGGCAAAACATCAATGCACATAAAAATAAGTCATAAAAAAATAATTATCATTAGGAAGGAGAGGCAAAAGCAGGAGGACCATGAATTCAAGGCCAGCCTAGGTTACACAGGTTACGAAGATAACCTGAGCTATACAGCAAGACCTTCTGTTAAAAATAAAACAATTTTTCCAAAAAATGGCTGGAGAGTTGGCTCTGTCTGGGACTAGTGATGATGCATGTACAAGACCTGAGTTTGATCCCCAGTACGGAAGCTAACAAACCAGAACACATAACAATAAAAAGCACACTTAGAGAGGAAGCCGAAAGGTTGCAACCTCAAGGCCAGCCTGGGTTACACAGTGAAGTCCTACCTCAGGAAAAAAAACAAGAAACAGTCAAGGTGAGCCAGGAGTATTAACATATATGCCCGTAATGCCAGCGTGTAGAAGCAGAGGCAGGAAGCTGACAAGTACTCGGCAGTTGGGCTACACAGTAATGGGTAGAACCTAGCTAAACGAAGAGAATGTCCGGATTGACAGTCCTATGTCCATGAAGAGGAGAAGGCTCCAAACACACACACACACATGCACACGCACACGCACATGCACACACATGAGCATCCTGGATAAGAGACAAATACTCAAAATCTACTTTCTCACAACTCCTCCTTTTGTTCCTCTTTTCTTAGCCCCAGAGAGGGTTCTTCTTAGTCCGTACGAATGACTATCAGAATGCTAGCCCCTCCTTCTCTATCCACACTGCACTGCCAGACTAGTAACACTGAAAGCCACCTTCATGAGTTCATTATAGACTCAAACAGACCGTCATTGAGTCCTTATTCCTCTAGGTTCTCTCACTTTTATCTACTAGGGGTGCTCACGCCACTGCACATACGCAGAGGTCAGAGGACAACTTTTCAGAGCTGGCTCTCTCCTTCCACCAGGTGGGTGCAAGAATAAAAGTCGCACTGTCAGGTTTGGCAGCAAATGCCTGTATCTGCTGAGCCATCTCATCAACCACTTTTTTTTTTAAACATTAGGGATGGAATCTAGGGCCTTGCATATATTAAGCAAGCACTCTACCAGCAAATCCTCAATAATTTTTGAAGCCATCTACAATTTCCTTCCCCCATATATGTCAACTTTATGTCCTTCTAGTTCTGAAAACACTACTTCCGTTCCAGTCAGAGAGAGCACATCGCCCACCCACCTTTCCTCCTTTTCCACACTGTGCTCTTACATTAAAAGTCACCTTCTCTCCCTGTCAGCTGCCCAAGGCTCAAGCTGGCCTCCCCTAAGGCCTAGCTCTCGGGGCTATGTAGGTGCCCCATCTGTCCTCACCAGCCTGCCATGGGCCCCATCTATTCTCCGCTGTCATCTGGTGTCACAACCCCACGTCACCGCGGCCGCTTTCACTGCATTCTTTACTCTTTCACAGCCCTGAGCCACCCCTTTCCAAGTATTCACAGTGACTATTTCTACATTTTTAATTGCTAAATGAGAAAGCAGAGATTCATCAAACCCTCATCTTTCCATCTCCAAATCTGTAACTCATTCGACCATATACTGTCTCTCTCCCACACAGGATGCAGAACACACTTTATACACCATCCCTAGCAGTTCACCACTGTGTATCAAAAGCCAAACCTGTTGATACTAACCTGCTCTCTGAATGGAACCTATGAGAATTCTGTCCGCTGTGTCATACTTGGTGTGATATATGTATCCATTTTCAATAAAAGCTAAGTCTATTCCTAAGACAGACAATGGAAAAGTCATTTTACTTTAAAGATCAGACATGTATTAAGCCTGTCTACTTAACATTTTAAATTCTGAAAGACAAAATGTTATAACATGAGGTTGTATTCATGAATGACATAAACCGTTTACTACGGTCCACAACTTAAAATATATAATTAAGGAAGTATTTTAACGTCACACACTAGGGGAAGAAAGTTTGGGGACTGGGATTTAGGCAGCTAAGAGTCAAATTGAAATTTCAAATAAACTGTAAAAGTCACCAAAGGAATTGGAAAAGCAAGACACCAGCATGGGAGTCAAAGGTCCTGAGGACGCTTGGAGTCTGTGGGGAATGCGGCGCTAATCCGTTCTCTCCATCTTCCACACTGAGGACATGACAACCCCTAGAGGAGGCAGGCATTTAAATCACTGTGGGGCCTTATTAAAGATGCCATCAAGAACTCTACTGTGGTGAGTTGGAAGGCAAAGCTATCATGTACAGTGGCCTCTCAGAAACTATTACAACTTTCAACAGATAAGGTTTGCTTTGGCCACAGCAGTCCTGTGAGCACAGACAGAAATACCTGGAATGTTCCCAAAATCCCTATAGATTCGGAAGTCGGTATCAGAAGGAATGATTCCACTCTGGAAAACCTCCTGAGCCACCACAGAAGCAAAAGGGTGTTTAGCTGCTGAAACATAAGCCTGGACCAACCAAGGATTTTCAGGGCCTGAAATGAAACAAGACAACACAACACAAGATTAATTCGGCAGCTTGTTCAACGCACCCACACATGGTAGGCTGCACTGCGGAAACATAAGTGACAGCGCACTGATGAGTACGGGGATTCCTTTAGGAGTAAAGAAAAATGTTCTAGGAGCTGGAGAGGCGGCTCAGTGGTTAGGTTTGCTGCTCAGTTATGAGGACCAGGGTTCAGTTCCCAGCATCCATGTCAGGAGGCTCACAAACACCTGTAACTCTAGCGTCAAGGGATCCTGTGACTTCTTCAGACATTTTGGCCACCTATACACACATTCACACATGTATGAGCACATGCACATAAACAAATCTTTTCTTAAAATGCTCTAGAATTATGAAAATGATATATAATTATATGGAAATACCTAAAAAACACTCATTTTACCATTTAAGTTGGTGAATTATAGGACATTTAAATTATATTTTAATAAAGCCATGAATTTTAAAATATATATTCTAGAGAAGGCTACAATTGTAAGATATTAATGTGTGCATGTGTTCATGTGCATAAATATCCATTTTTTAACCTCAAAAGGCTGTAGAGCAAGCTAACCCTGGCTTGCCCACAGCGGCAGGAATGGCATGGGTTCTGGCTTCCTGACTTCCTGTACTGAGATGGCAAAGCCTGAGCATTTTAGTACAGGACACATATTAATCATTTAGTCTGTTTAAACCTTAGTAATGTCTTCTAAACACCTTCAAAAATGAAGCAGTCACGCCTTCCTGACTCACTATAGTGTTCTCTTCTGATACTAAGAATGATTATTCCAGCCACCAAAAGCTCCCCAATTGAGCATGTCCCTCTCAAGTGACAATGGCGCTCTGGAGAGAATAAACTGTTTTATCTGAAAAGACAGGACAGGACAAGTGTCACCACACAGAAAAAAAGCCGAGGACAGAGCCATCTAGGACACATTCTCAAACACAAGTCTAAATCTGCTGGACTTAGTCACACATGGAATCAACACTACGGAGCTTTCTAGAAAAAAGAACAAGAAAGCTGGTTTTCTATGGGCAGCGGCAGCAGACGTGAGCGACAGAGCCTGAGAAGCAGAGTGGAACATCAGAAGGCACTCTAAACGCCCTCGGCCGCCAGTCCCTGCAGATAACAGAGTGCAGCTGTCTAATCTCGGTGATTAAAGAGAGAGCAGAAAAAATTAAGAACTGAAAACGCCTTGCTGTATCTTACCTTGTGACCTTGAATTCCATGTGTGTGCACGCGTGAGTGTGCATATGTGTGTTTTGAGTCAAGGTGTCCCTATGTAGCCTTGGCTGACCTGGAACTCAGAGATCTGCCCGTCTCTGCCTGCCACATGCTAGGGTTAAAGGCCTACACTACAACCTGGAAAGCCTGAATTCCTTAAAAGTGTAACTGAAGTACAATACAGGACGTTTTCAAAGTTAAGAGTTTAAAGTAAATCTGAGACAGTACTGAAATATGATACTGTTTAGGTTACTAAAAACATTTAGTACTTAGTGTAATTTCAAAACTTAAACAGTACAATTTCTTTTTTAAATGGTACAAAGTAAGTTTCTACTGCCTTACTCACTTCCTCTAGCCCCTCTCACACAAAACACTCCTGGCAAGGCAGGCATGGTAACTCATGCCTATAACTGCAGCCTCTAAAAGTAGAGGCAGAGGAATCAGGGGTTCTGGCACAGCCACGGATACAAAGCGAGACTATCTTGATTCAACAACAAAAGCAGCCCAAATTTCTAGCAGAGGCAGGAAAGAAGAAGATGCCTTCCAGCATATGCACACATATGCACACATGCACATAAACAAACCTTTTCTTAAAATGCTCTAGAATTATGAAAATAGTATATAATTATATAGAAATACCTAAAAACAGATCAGATCCTGCTGATCGAGTCTATGCATTCTAGATTCTGCTAAGATTGACAATTCCTAGCCAGGCATCATGGCACATGTCTTTAATCCCAGCACTTGGGAGGCAGAAGCAGGTGGATCTTTGTGAGTTTGAGGCCAGCCTGGTCAACGAAGCAAGTCCAAGATAGGCAAGGCTACACAGAGAAACTCTTTCTCAAAAAAGAAAAAAGAAAAAAAAAAAAAAGATAAGTCCATGCTGTTTAGCAATTATACCATGTTACCTTCAGGAAAGCTTCATCCTGAAATTTAAACGCTCTCTGGCTATTATACTTATTGGATTTCTTGACATTCAAATTAACTCAGTGATGGAATTAAATCCCTTAAACTATGAGTAAATTTTCTCATTTTAACTCATAACTATCATTTTAAATCCCTTATATCATAATTATCCATAATTAATAAAAGCAATCTTTATGTTGCAGCATGTCCTCATCCGCTTCCCTGCCGTGGTGATAAGACGCTGGCCAAAGGAACTTGGGGAGAAATGGGCTTACAAGCTATAGAGCCCATGCCAACAGAAGCCAGAGTAGAAACTCCATCAGGAACCTGGAGGCAAAACCTAAAGGACAGGCCACAGAGGAGTGGTGCTTGCTGGCCTGCTTTCCATGGTTTGCTAAGCTTACTTCTTATAAAACTCAGGTACCTGAAGAGGAGTGACAGCACCTCTACTGAGCTGGGCCCTTCCATACCTATCATTAATCAAGAAATGCCCACAGGCCAATCTGATGGAGGCCAGTCCTTACTAAGGCTCTCTTTTCTCAGATAACTCCAAATTTGTGTCATGTTGCCAAGAAAATATACTGTAATCCTTCCTGGCTCCCCACTGATGCTAACTAAGCCTGTATCACTCAGGCGCCCATCATGCTGCCACATACCCACTGGAAAACCTTGCACGCCTTAAGCTCTCTCACCTCTATTCTTCATCTATAAAGCAGAAACAGCAGCATGTATTCCTTATGCTTTGAGAACTAAATAACTGAATGTACATAAAATGTTTCAAAGAACATTTGCATATAGTAAATTATATATATATATATGTCTCACACTCTTTTGTTAAAAAATAAACATAGCAAGGTGAGGCAGTAAGATTCCGAGAGCTCAATGCCAGTGAGCCTAGCTCAATGGATGAGCTCCAGGTTCAGCAACCGGCTCTGTCTCAGTAAAGTGGGATGCAATTGAGGAAAACATCTAAGCAACTCCAGCTACCACAAAAGCATGTGTGTGCACACATGCATGCCCATGTGCAAACACATATGTACACACATGCACACAGACATTCATGTATACCATATCAACGTGTGCATATACCACATACATACATACACAACAAAATTTCACAAAGACAAGTTCAGATTACCTCATGCCTTAAAAATAAACCTCATTCAAGAGACAGCTCATTAAAGAGATTACTTACACTGAAAAACTTTCCACTGTCATAAAACTAGAATTGCACTGAAATGCTCAGTGCACAGCCTCACATACCTGTTTGGAACACAAGTTCTTTCCCTCCTACACCTGCTGCCTCCAGGTTAATAAATGCACGAATGGAACTAGCCCAGGGATGCTGGGTAATGAAACCATGGCTGGCCTGAATGAGGAAAGAAAACAACTGTAAGTTAAGCTATGTTTTTATTTTGCTTATTCTCATGACAGACTGGCTATCTTGAAAAGGTAGGGACTATGAAAGAAAAATAACCATTTCTCAAAATGCATCTTCCTGTATAAAATGGTGGTGTTCATTCAGTCTGCCAAGTGAAAAGTCACTGTGAGTATATGCAGAAGTTTTAAAAAAGGAAAGAAAAGATAAGAAAATACAGGAGAGACTATCCATATGGTTAGGCATATGTACCTTCCTCAAATCATCTCTCTGAAACTCAGGGGATTAAAAAAAATCAGTAGAATAATTATGCCATTAAAAAGCCCTCCCTAAAGCCAGGCATGGTGGCACATGCCTTTAATCCCAGCACTTACGAGGCAGAGGCAGGCGGATCGCTGTGAGTTCAAGGCCAGCCTGGTCTACAAATCACGTTTAGGACAGCCAAGGCTACACAGAGAAACTCTATCTTGAAAAACAAACAAACAAACAAAAAAAGCCCTTGATTCAGACACTTTTCTGGTCACAGTGGCACACGCACTCAGAAATCCTAGCACTCAAAAAGTTGAGACAGGAGGCTCACAAGTACCAAGCCAACGTGGGAGACAGAGCAAGACCCTGTTTCAAAAACTAAAAGTAAAAATAAACAAAAAGAACTATACACTAGCAAGATGAGCTGTTCTGGGCTGAGTTTCTAACACACTGAGCATGTAGGCATGCATCGATATTTTTAAAGTGCTGCTAGATACAGTTCTTATTTTCTATATTATTTTATGATACAACTCGTATTACTAATAAGCACATTGTTACCAATCATTATTACTCTCATTATTATTCAACTCAGATTTTTAAAACAATAAAACCTTACTTGCAAGACATTCTCCTCTGCACCATTGAAGAGAAACACCACAGCATGCTGCAAGGATTCTGAAGACACCGACATGACTCGGAGAACTTCAAGCATCACTGCACAGCTCACTGCATCGTCACTGGCACCTTGGAGTCAGAAAAACAGACGCACTTCTCAGAGTTCCAGTGCTTTCCATTACTGCTGTGGACTGGAGTTTTCCCAGAGAAGCACTATACACGCTGCATGACCAGAAGCATAGCTCTGTCATCACAGAGTGACAACTATGCTCAACAAAGACGAGCCCCATAAAATCCACTGGGCTGCTCGGTGACAGAGGTGGTGGAACTGGGCTTACAGCATGTACTTAATAGCTGTGGAATAAATGAAGCAGATGGAACCTAGGGCCAACTGGAATTTACCCTCATCCCCATCCGCTGAAGAGTCTTGCTTCTGGCACTCACGGCTTCCTCTACAACTCTCAAAATCACAAAAGCTGTAGCACTTCACATTTACAGAGGGAGAAACACTCTGCATTTTTAAAAAAGTTTTCTAGAGGGATCAAATAATGGGGAAGTACAAATAATGATAAGACACAGAAGAGGAAATTGTGCCCTGTCCCAGCATTGAAAACAGCACCGAGGCTAACCTGGTCTATAAAGCGAGTCCAGGGCAGCCAAGACTACAGAAGTAACCCTGTCTCGGGGGAGGAGGCAAGTTGAAAAAGACAGACAGACAGACAAGCCAGAAAGAACAGCACTCAGATACGCCAGCCTCTACATTAGAAAGCCATCATATTAATTAAAGATTGCACAAAGAACTCTATTGCTCTGATTGTTTTTAATGAAAGCCATTACTTTACCATTTGTACATATTTATTTTGTGTGCAGAGGCAGGGGCAGCACCCTTGCCACAGTGCACACATGGAAATCAGAGGACAGTCTACAGGGGCTCATGCTCTCCTTCCATCATGTGGGTCCAAGCTCAGGCAGTTCGGCTTGGAGGCAGGCACCTTTAAGTGCTGCGCCCAAGTGCTAATTTTAAAAGCACCGTGAGAGGTAGTTAAAGGAACTGACTGGTTATTTGACAACATTAAAAAGTGACTGCTAAATTTTCTAAGTGAGGTAGCTCATAATATTGTTAGCAAGTTCAAAGGCACCCTCATCCTTCACCAGTAAACTGACATACAGAGGCACCAACGCAGCTAAGAGCCCCATTGAAATAACCAGGAGGGAGGGCTGAGGTGGAAAAAAGTAAGACTGGACTGAATAGGGGGACACACAGAGTTCAATAAATAATTCTGCTTTCTGAAGGGCATTTAGAGTACGTGACCATGACCACAACTCAGGCAGCAGCACTTCTGGGCATGCATGTGGTGAGTGTTCAGTGAGGACTCAAGAGTAGGAAGGACACAGAGTGAATTTTATCTCTGTCACTTCAGCCACTATTTCCAGGTCTAGAAAGCAGACTGATAACTCCACCCCATCTGTAGGCTTTTGGCACATTGCTGATTGCCTGGTACCTGGGAAACATCCCACGTTAGTTTTCTTTCTTCTCTCTGAAACCTTAGGGAAGGCTCTGTAACCAGGTAAAATAAAATGCTTATTTTGGGGCTCCATTAAATCCAAACCCCACTTCTGCTCAAAAAGAAGCAATATTAATGACATTAGTCTGGGTGATCACTGGGACTGTATTTAGTCATTAGCCAAAGTGAAACAAAACAAGGCTTCCCTAGTTACCATTAGAGCGGGAAGTTAGGCTGACAAGCCTACTGTGTGCTGCTTTTTAGAAAACAGATAAACATTTTCTTTTTAAAATAAAAAGCAAACAAGAATACTTTTTTATTCAAAGTAGAAGTAAAATTTAAAAACATTTACCTTTATACAGCTGACTAACAAATTAAACTTCCCACTCATCCCCCTACTTTAAGGGACCTAGTGTCTTAGGGAAGAAAGGGATCAAAATATCTTTAGGAAAGTGACAGTCATAGGACAGTAAAAAGCCTGAGTGACAACCTGGCTTCCTTTTCCATTTAGAATCGACCTTGAAATTGAAGATACCCCAAAATAACTCAAGTGTCTTTTACCAATGACCTGGAAGTACATAGTAGACCTGAGAAGATAAATGAGACCTTCTGTAGGCAACATTACTTCTAATTGGTGTCAATCCCTTGGTCCAGATACACTGCTGAGAGCTTTAAAATAATACACACAGGAAAGCAAACCCAGCTGTGCAGGCTTGTGATCCCAGCCCTCGGGTGACTAAAGCAGAGGAATTGCTGGTAAGACTTAGGCCAGCCCAGACCACACGGTTCAGGACGCCTCGATAACACTCCTGAGGCTGGAGTACCGCTCAGAGGCCGGGTGTGCACAGGCATTGGGCTCCACCCCCTGCACAGTGCACACACACACACACACACACACACTCACGCTTCAGTGAGTTAGTCCACAGGAAGGAGTCAGGTGACAACTAGGGGGTGCGGGAGAGAAAAGCTACTCTTAGCTTATTACTGATAGGTGCTTCCTTCACACCGTCAGTATGGGTATTATAGCATTTTAGGTAAAAAGTATTTCTGAGCTATAAGTAGAGCGTTTGTTTAGGTTCATTAATAAAAAGCAAAACAGCATCTTTTTCATCATTTAAACCATGCATGCTGGCATACTCAGATCAGAAGATTCCAGGTCTTCCTCAGCTACGAAAGTATGAGACCAGTTCAAGTCTACTTTGGGCTACATGAGATCCTGCGCCTAAGAAAGAGGTGGGAGGAGCATTCTAATGGCTCTCTAGAGAATCTTTTCATTAGTGGACTCCACATGTAACCTGTACACCTGGCACTATGTGAAGAGCAGCAGAAAATGCCATTCAAAATATGTTACTTTAATATAAGGCTCTTTGGTGTTGAAAAAAATCCCAAGATACAGAACAGCTCTCTGCTCTCCTCCCGTTTGGCTAAAAACAGAACATAATCTATGCAGGTGTTCCACTTCCCCATCTACCGGGAAGGTCAAAGGTTAATCTCCAAAGACAACCTTAGACTCTGAAGAGCATACAGACAGCAAATTTCCAACTAGACTTTACTTACCATCTACGTCATTTCCCACAACCTGCTGCCCACACAGACTCTAGGTCCTTTCTCCTTTTTCACCTTTGTGGTTTTTTGCTTTGGTTCAGGATTTCATCTGGTTTGGTTTGGTTTGCAGCACTAAGGATAGACTTGGGCTGGCACAAACTAGGCTCTACCATTAAGATATGCCCAACCTATTTCTTTCCCTTTGTCTTGTCACTTTCCAAAAAAAGGAATGTTCTTTGATGAAGACAATATTCAAGCCAGAGAGCTGAACCTCTTCTTTGAAATAATTCATTTTCCCTTGGTATTACTCAGATACACCTGTGCATGGCAATAACCTTGTCTCCTTTCCTCTTGATTTTTTTCTTAAAAGGATTCATTCCACATAGGAATTATGAAAGGTAAAGGAATCAGGGGGCCCTACATTTGACTGATACCTGTATATCCAGTCTTTCTAATATGATGCTCTTAAGTAACCACAGCATTTATGTGTCCCTTTCCAGAATATAAGCATCTTTTTAAAAATATTTCTTAAAGATGTATTTATTATACATGCAGTGCTCCACCTGCATGTACACCTGCATGACAGAAGAAGGCATTAGGTCACAGAATATATGGTTGTAGCCACCATGTGGTTGCTGGGAATTGAACTCGGGTCCTTTGGAAGAACAGCCAGTGCTCTTAACCTCTGAGCCATCTCTCCAGCCCCCAAATTTAAGCATCTTAAGAGTGAGCACAGGGTAACGTCTAGCATCCCTGCACATGTTAAGGCATTTCTGTCTTGTTTTAAATGAATGTATGGATACTGATTTCAGAACAAGCAAAATATATTCTAAATGCAGAGAAATGTCTCATCCCAGCATCATTTCATCAAGGAAAGACTAGTTCCTATCCATGTAATTCCAGACAGTTGTACTAGGCCTGCTACCCATTCAAGCAATCCAAAAGTATTGTTCTCAACAGTACTACCACCAAAGGAAGACCTTCCCTGAAAGACGCTATCCTAACGTTTTCCTTATACTTAATTCTTGAGCAACACTATTAGGAAAATATATTTTTTCCATTTAACAGTTAAGAAATTCAAGAAGGAATAAGTTAACCAAGATGCCATATGAAGGCCAAATACTCAGATACTCTCCTCGTAGTTGGGGGGCCCAGCACCCACCGCAGCTCTTTTCTCACCAGTGGGGACCAGTCAGAGAAGGGGGCCTTTTTAGGTATAAAATCTCAGAATTCCATTGTAAATACTACTTTGTATTCTTATCTGCCTACGTAGCTGTGTGGTTTGCGGGGAGGAGTATTTTGGGGTTTGGGATTTGGGTTGTTCGGTTTTTGTTCTTTGAGACAGGTTTTCTCTGTGTAGCCTTGGATATCTTGGACTCTCTTTGTAGACTTGGGAGGCAGGAGGATCTCTGTGAGTTTGAGGCCATCCTGGTCTACAAATTGAGTCCAGGACAGCCAAAGCTATACAAAGAAACCCTGTCTCAAAAAACCAGCCAAACAAACAAACAAAAAAGATGTCAGAACTTTAGTACAATGAGCAGGCTTCATAACTTATCATTTCAATAGTGATTTTTGTTTTACTCTATAAAACTTTCCAAAAACATCACTATCTCTAAATAAAGGATAATCCTTGGAGCTGGAGAGATGACTTAGCAGTTAAGATCGCTTGCTGCTCAGTCATGAGGACCAGAGTTCAGATGCCAGAACTCACATCTGTGACAGCTGTTCATAGATAACCAAACTCCAGCTCCAAGGACTCTGACTTGGATTACACCCTCTTCTGGTCTGCATGTATGCGTGCATGCACACACACACAAGCACACACACCCACAGAAATAAAATAAATATTTAATAAATACATTTTTTTCAAAAGCAGGAAAGAATCCTTGTAGTTCACCACTACCCCAGTACCTCCACGTTCTGAGAGAACTCCATCTCTAGCTTCCAGGCTTACTGACGCTCTCCACCTCCAAGCTCCTAGTGTTGATTGTAATGCTTTGTTTGAGATTTATGTGGATGCATAATGCCTCTCTTGGTTTAAGGTTTGGCTACATTCACTTCAACCAACACCCTACCAAACGGCTGAAGAAAGCTTTACAGGCCTTTCTTACCGTTCCTTGCCAACGCAGCTTGTACTCTTTGGTGCCACTGCAAGAAGAAAGACCCAGAGTCTGGTCTCAGGGCACATCAAAAAACTACTCAAAGTACTGAAGTCATGTTTCTGTAAAATCTTACTATTTAAAAAAAAAAACAAGTTCAATTCGGAGGATTCACACTGATTTGACAGATATGTATTACGTCAGACATTGTCTTAAATATCAAGTTTTCTGTCTCGCCAATGTCTACTCAAAGCACAATGTTAACTAAGTATTCTACCAGGATGTCTCACCTTAGGTGGACCATAACTTAACTTTTAAAGTAAGCAGAAACTGCCAGAAGTAATGTCCTCCAATCTGTGCATCCCTTAAACACGGGGATCCTTTATCCAGTACCCCCAAGCCCTAGCGCAACTTCCGGCTGTATAAGCATTTACCAGTGGGCAGGCACATTGGTAAACTAATAAGGCTACTTCATCTACCAAAAGCATCTGATGTATTGTCATGTGGCTTGTAGGCCACTAGTTAATAGTTACAGTGACATAGTCGTAACAATAATGAACTAAGGGAATGTTAAATTGTTAGACCTAAACCAATATTAATTATCATGCCTTCCATCACAATGAGAAAATGCTGGTCAAAGGAAAACTGCTCCCACAACTGCTCAAACATGTTAGGGCTAAGTAAATAAGCTTCCTGGGCTGCAGTGAGTTTAAATGACTAAAAAGTACATACCTGGTGAATTTGCCACTGAGTCAAAGTGACAGTTAGACAGCACAGCATGCTTGGCTCCACCGAGCGGCTCCAGCTTTACCACAACATTAGTAATGTTGTCATAGTAGCTTGTAAAGCCCCCCAAGAAGTCAATGCTAAAGGAGCCTGTGGGCCGCTGTACATCCACTGAGATGCTGTGAAGGCTGCTGCTTTGTGCTTCGATCAGTCTGATCTGCTCCAGAAGGTACTGCACCGTCAGGATTTCATTTTCCGTACTCCCTGTAGTCCTGGGGCCAATGGCTGTGATGTGCTCCAGATAATCCCTGGAGGCAATCAAAAGGCTTATGATGACAAACTCCTGAGGACATAAAGTCAGCACTTCCTGGAGCAACTTTCCACTGTGCCTCCCTCCCACCTCAGAAACTTTAGTTCTTCTGACTTCTCACATTAAAACAAACGACCTGCGCTCTCTCCATCCGCCCTTCATGAAGCTCGGTCTCTGGCTGTCCTGGCACTCTGTAGACCAGGCTGGCCTCAGACTCTCAGAGATCCACCTACCTCTGCCTCTTGAGTGCTGAGACTAAAGATGCTTTAAAAAAAAAAAAAATCAAGCTGGGCCTGGCTATAATCCCTGCACTCTGAGAGGCAGAGGTTGGCCAAATCGAGTCCAGAACAGCCAAGGGTACACAGAGAAACCCTGTCTCAAAAAACAGAAAACAAAACAAAACAAAAAACAAACAAACAAACAAACAGATATCCCAAGAAAATTACCTGGAAGCTTCATTTGACATTGCACCCCAGGAACTAATGCTGGCAAACTTTCCTCCACCAACTCCACGTCAAATTAGTAACAAGACTAGGGTTTATATTTAATACGTATAATTGCTGAAGGCTAGGCAGAGCCATGCACTTTCACAGGCATGACTAGTAAGGCCAGCTATGCGTTGTTGTGTGAGGAACCAATGAGTGAAACCACAGGATGAGATCAAGTCGACAAGACAAATATTTGAAAGGAATAAGTACAAGCCTTTTACTGTACACACCAAACCTAAATACTTCAGGCCAAAACTAACCCTACTCGAATGCAGGGGGATCCCCGTTTCACTGTACTCCTGGCGGGGAGGGAATGCTAAAGGTGCTGTCAAAAAACAAAAACAAACCAAAACCTTAAGAAAATGCGTTTTCAACTCCCTAGCTTAGGATTCATCTAGTTTAAAACCTGAGTTACTATATCAAGGAGTTCGCATTTCCAAGTACACCTGAGGTCGTTTAAAAAGGTTGACCCCCTTGGCCCAGCACCTGGAAGGCACAGGCAGAAGGATTTCTGTGAGTTCCAGGACAGCCTAGCCTACAGACCAAGTTCCAGGAGAGCCAAAGCCACACAGAGAAACCCTGTCTCGAAAAAAACAAAAACAAAAACAAAAGATTTTTTAAATTTTTTAAAGAAAATTTTTTAAAAATTTAAAAGGTTGAACCCTACAAAATCCATAGTACAGAAGAGCTAAAGACCAAGTGCGAACTTCAGAAATTGTAGGCAAAATTCTGAATGGGTGTACAGCTTTCCAGTTTGGGGACTGTGATGTTTGGAAAGGCAGCACACTGCATTACAGCTTTCCTCCTAACACCATCCCAGAAAGACGTTATAATGCAGCCTTGGCACATGAACCTCACTCTCCACCTCATTTTAAACGCAGAGAACTAACCAAAGGAAAAAGAAAGTGGAAGTTGCTCAGGAGAACGACAGGAGCGTGGGGGGGAGGGGGGGAACCAATCCCCTGCAGGCGGGGCAGAGCGGATAATAAAGCAAACTCAATCCACCTGGCCACCCTGCGAAAAAGAAAGAGGGGGAGCCTGGCAAGCCGCGGGTACCCCCCAGAAGGATGCACAGGACCATCCCACTTCTCACCCACGTGCGCGCAGAGACACCCCCCCCCCGGGACTCAGCACACAGCAGCGCCGGACGCAACCGCTTGGTGGGGGCACAGTGACCCGGCGCTCCCCCACCCCGGGCTCACCCGCCTGGGGCCGCAGAGGACTGGCGGCCCGGCCGGTCGGCCATACCTGGCGTGGCGCGCGTCGAACTCGCCCGGCAGCGCCGCCGTCCCTCTCAGCAACAGCCGCTGCAGCGAGAGCTGCACCGCCGCCCGCAGGACGAGCAGGTAGAGCGCGAGCGCCAGCACCGTGCGCGCCTCGGACAGCGCCGTCCCCGCGCCGCGGCTCGCGCCTC
Organism: Acomys minous; assembly: GCF_964271855.1. Lineage (NCBI taxonomy): Eukaryota > Metazoa > Chordata > Mammalia > Rodentia > Muridae > Acomys > Acomys minous. The sequence goes on along the minus strand of NC_140484.1, from coordinate 30,209,017 downwards.
CGCTCTCCGGCCCCTTCCGCATCCTCCCGCCGCCCCTCGCGTCCTCCTGCGAGGAGGAGGCCCCTCTCTCCGGGTGCGGCGAGGCCGCCGGTCCCTCCCGACGCTCCGCCGCCGCGCCACGGTGCCGTCTCACGGCCGCTGACTCCATCGCCACAGCCGCCAGCACCAACCGCCCCAGCCCGCGACAGCCCCGGCAACCTCGGCCGCCGCAGCGCCTCCTAGTGAGCGGACGGAAACTGCATAGGGCCAAACTTCTTCTGATTGGCTGGCCCGCCTAGCTGCACGCGGGCGCTCGTCCGGGTGATCTTTGGTGGCCCCGGGCGGGAGGTGTTGGGTGTGCTTGCTCCCTAGCCTGGTGCCAGCAGATTGTCGAATGGAAAAACACCCATAAACCTAGAAGTGAACAGCACCAAGCAAAAGAAAAGTGCGAAGCCGCTCTTAACAGAATGCACGAGCAATTTACCCTGCACTGGGCAGACAAATAACAAAGACTCGGTTTGCCTCTGAAAAAGTAGGGTTCTGGCTACAAAAACAAAAAGACTTCACAAGCGGGAGTTGATAAACAGGCCTGTAATCCCCGCATTAGGGAAGATGGCCACAGGAGGATCCCTGTTTTAAGTCCAGAGTGGGATAGGTAAAGAGTCTATCTTTGAAAAAACAAAAACACAAAAAACCATTGAATGTCTAATCCCAGCACTCGGGAGGCACAAACAGGAGGACAAATTAGAAGCCTGCCTGGTCTACATAGTTCCAAGCCAGCCAGGGCTACAGAAGGTGAGAAGGAAAAGGAGGAAAGGGAGAAAGGAGGACCACACACAGGTAACTGGGGCTAGTGCTGTCTCCTTTTAACACATAAAATAATAATAATAACTGCTATAATTTAATGAATAGTTCCTGAGTCAAGCAGTGTGCTAAGTACAGACTTTGCAAAGAAAATACTTCACTCCTACTTAGTAGCTGAAGAACCTAAAGGGGCTCCCAAGGCAGCGCTCTCCGTTCCACTGATACATGGGGCACTCCGGAAACACATGCGCAAACCAACAAGGAAGAGAAGAGAAAATAAAAGGCAAGTGACCAAACACTGAGACAGAATTTACAAGTATAAAAACCCAAAAGATCATATGTCTTGTCTGTATGTGTTGTGTCTGCAGACGAGGAAGAAAGACCTTAAGGTAAACATGTGTGTACTGTTCACCCTTAGGACCAACGGGGTAGGTATACAAATGTAATTTACGCTGAGAAGGTTATTTATCAAATAACGGGCACTTCTTACAAGTTTCAGTAATAGAACTTACTTAGTGCTAGTGGAATATATTTTGGAATAAACCTTCTGGAAAGGTATATATTTAAGATACACCAGGAGCCTAAAACAAAACAAAAAGCAAAAAACCAACCTCAGTTTTATGAGTCTTTTCTTACATAGAGACGTGTCACACACAAAAAAATGAGTTGTGCATGGTGGTTTATGACTATAATCCCAGTGTGGGAGGGTTATCATTATCCTATAGAGTGAGTTTCGGGCTAGCCTGAGCTATAGAGTGAAACCCTCTCTCCAACAAAGAGAGGGAGGGAGGGAAAGAGACCAGCACTGCAAAACATTTAAAATAGAATGCTGGCCATGGTGGCACACACCTTTAATCCCAGCACTTGGGAGGCAGAGGCAGGCAGATCTCTGAGTTTGAGGCCAGCCTGGTCTATGAAGCAAGTCCAGGACAGCCAAGGCTACACAGAGAGACCCTGTCTTAAAAAAAAAAGAAAGAAAGAAAGAAAAAGAAAAGGAAGGAAGGAAGAAAAGAAAAGAAAAGAAAAGTGATTTATCATATATAAGATAGAAGAAAAGTCAAATAAATCATAATATTCAGAGTTTGGGTCATGAAGGTTTAAAACAACATTTCCAAGTCAGTCTCATACTGGACGGAAACGCTCACGTTCGTTACAAACATTAAGACAGAAAGAGTAAGCATCAGAGCAGTGATGTGTCCGCTCACACAGTTGCAATCAAAGGTGACTCTTTGGTGATTTTCCCTTCTCTGTTTTCCACCTTTGGCTTCTCACGTTCAGTGTTCAGAAGCTCTGTGTGGAGCGCTGTCGTCTCCGTTCTCCAGGAGATTGTTTATAATTAAGCACGGCGTGGCTGTGATCCGACAAGGGAATGCTAGTGTCAAATGGCTGGATTGGCTGGTAGTCTCCAAGCACTTCTGCTTGCCCTTCCTTCTTTGCTTCTTTTTCCTGTCTTTCTCTCCTTCCTTCTTTCTTTCTCTGTTGTTGTTTAAGGCAGGGTCTTGACTGCAGAACAGCCTGCCCTCTTCACACCAGTCTTCCTGCCTCTGGCTCCTGATGCTGGAATTACAGATGGATGACACCTCACCCAGACTTCTTTCTCTTTTTCTGTCCTTTTCTTCCCCCCCCCACTCCCCTCCCCAGGAGTGTTAGGGATCGAACCCAGGATCCCACATGTCAACCAAGTGCTCCACCATTAAGATACACCTTGAGGCCCAAATGCATTTCTAAACTAAAAAGTTTAAAACTTCAATAATTATTTGCTGAACCAATAAAATAATTCTTTAAATTCTGCATTTGGCCTGAGAGAATTAGTGATTTTTGATTGTCTCTGGATTCTAGGTTTTCTCTTCCATCCTTCATAGTCTATTAAAAAAAAAAAAAGAACCCAGTAAAATAAATAAATGTCTTAGGGCATTTATTTGAGGGTCACACATCCAGCACTTATTTGTATTTTTCCATGGGCTTAATTAGGTGAAGCAGGTGACTTGGTACCAAAAGTATGTGACTCAGCAAATTGGAGGCTGCTGGACACTGACTTAACTGAATTTTCTCCATGTCGAAAATGGGCTGTTCAAGTCTACTTAAATATTCATGAAGTGTGTGCTTGCCAAAGCTCAGCACATCTACCAGTGCTCACCCAAAATACCAGCCTTCCCTTAAGCTCACAAAGTCTGTCCTGGGCAAATCTCACTTGGCCTGTGAGCGATGACTTTCTTTGGGTCCTTGCTGGACCTAAAACAGCCTCTGCAGCTGCTGCATTTCCAAGACGCTCCCAAGAGGAACATGGCAACAGCAGCTCTTATATGAAAGTATGGCCAATCTCTCTCAGACAGAGGAACTACCTGGTAGCTTCCTGTCTAACCCACTTACTGCATCAGACTCCACAGGGTGGGCCCTGCAGACTGTGCTGCCTACGTAAACTAAAACTGTCAGCCATGATGTCCTCTAGGGTCTTCGAGGACTGGGCCACATGTCCAAGACTGTGTAGAGACCAACTGTGCTGGAACCTAGGCCAGATGACCTTACTTGAGCTTTGTGAATGTCAGGCCCTACCGTGCTGACTTCTCCTTTCCCACTCACCCTCCAAGCCTGGAGAATTTGGAGCACCTCGCCACACCTGTGCAAAACGGAGTCACTGAAACTGCATTCCTGTCTTTCTATTCCACTAAGCTGTGGAACTTCTGAGAGTTGATTCCCTCCCCCAAGCTGTGCTGTCATTTTCCCCACCTGAGAATTGAGATTGAGAGGATTTTTTTTCTAAGACCCTGGATCACAGTCATGGTGAAAGTCATTATGTGTATTCAGTTTTAAATTCCAATGAGATATGAAATATGTGCCACACAACAGATATGCTATGGAGAGGTTTATTATATGAGCATGGGGAGAAAAGGAAGGGGGGACAGAGAGAGAGAGACAGACAGAAGAAGAGAGGGAGAGAAACAAGAAAAAGAGAGACAAGAAAAGAGAAGAAGGGCAAGAGAGTGGAGGAGGGAGAGCAAGAGAGTAAGAGAGAGAGGTAGGTGGGTTTGTCTTTGTATATACTCCTGGGCAGGGCCACGCCTAGTGGCAGGTAGGCAATGACATCACAGGTTGCTAGGCAGACTGGGACAGAATCCTAACAGCCAGTCTTCTGGGGTACGGGTTAAGCCTGAGATTCTTGGAGAAAAAACCGAGTTCCACCATTTGAGCCTGTTTCGAAGCAAGCCCTGAATTAAATACTGACCAGGATGGGCTTTGGTTGGGACCACTCCCTGGGATTCCCAGCTGAGTGAGCTCGAGATGCGTTCTGCAGGAGCTTCTAAGCACAGATCCATACTACAACCTTATTTTCCCATGAGGCTTTGCTATTATCCAAGAACTACCACTCCCAGTATTCCAGGAAGTTACCTGCTCCTTGCGTTTATAGAGTAACTGCAGGTTTTATAGAAGGAATGGACCATCATTGGCCTGGCGTTATGGAAAAGGAAAACGGGTGTCTTTCAGGTCCTCCGGCTTTCCCTCTGCTGTTGGCTAGGTGAATGAAAGACTAGGAGTCTGAGAGACAGCCCCGGGCTTAAGAGCACTTGCTGCTCCTCCAGAGGATCCAAGCTCTGTGCCTAGCACCCACGCTGGGCAGCTTACAACTGCCTGAAACCCCAGACCCAAAGGATCTGACATCTTGTTCCAGCCTCCAGCACCAAGCATGAACATGGCAGGCAAAACTTATAAATGCAGACAAAACATCCATGCATGTTAAAACAAACAAACAAAAACTTTAAAAAAAAAAAAAAAGGAAACAAAAAGCTTGACCTCTTTTTTTTTTATATAGCAAAGTACCCTACACTTGTTGAAAGGTCACCTGTGATGAGAAAAGCTGGATGTGTATCTTTACTTAAGTGTTTCTGAAGCTCAGGGCATGGTGACACCCACCTTTAATCCTAGCAATCAGGAGGAAGAGGCAGGTGAGTTCAACGCCAGCCTGGTCTACAAATCAAGTCCAAGGCAGCCAAGGCACAGGAAAACTCTGTCTTTAAAAAAAAAAATGTGTTTCTGGCAACCTCGTTTAATTCTACATATTCATTTTCCTACAGGTACTCACCTCTTTATTACTATCTTCTCAGGGATAAGTCTTATAAAGGCAAAAAAAATTTTTTTTCTTCTTTCGTCTTAAGCCTTGGTTCCTTTTGCTCCATTAGTAATTGATAAGCAAAACTCCAAAAGTGCCAAGAATAAATTCTCAATTTTCTTCAAAAAAAAAAAAACTTATTCACAGAGGGGTGAGGTGGTGTATACCTATTATCCATGCACACGGGGTTGGGGGTGGGGCAGGTGGATCTCCGTGTTTAAGGCCAGCCTGGTCTACAGAGTGGGTGCCAGGACAGTGAGAGCTACACAGGGAAATCCTGTCTGGGAAAAAAAAATCAAAAATTTCTTCATAATTCAGCCATTATAATGACTGCTGTGCTGGTCCCTGTTATTGTGACAATGAGCTCGGAAAACAAGATGCTAGGAAAAGCAGGCAAAGCCCCACTCTGTCCATTCGTATGAGACACCCACAGTGAGAAAACTCCTAGAGGCAGAACACAGCTGGGTACAGAGGAAGATGGAGAGGCCAGAATTGACTGCTTAACATTTATGAGGGATTATTCAGATGACAAAATGTAGTGGACGTTTGGTGGCTTTAAAACCCCAGTTATGGGGCTGGAGAGATGGCTCAGAGGTTAAAGGCATTGACTGTTCCTCCAGAGGTCCTGAGTTTGATTCCCAGCAACCACATGGTGGCTCACAACCATCTATACTGGGATCTGATGCCCTCTTCTGGCCTGTACATGCAGGCAGAGCACTGTACACACAATAAATAAATAAATAAATAAATAAATAAATCTTTTTTATTTTTTAAACAACTCAGTTATGTTATGGAAACATGCTTTTATTTTAATCCCAGGTGTGAAATATGGAGCGGATTCAGATTATCCGTACATAGCAGCAGACTATTTGCCTTGTGTTGGCTCTGAGAAGGGCTCTTCGCCAGCTGAAGATAGTTTAATTCTGAGGACTCTGGAGAGGGAATAAATGCCAGACCCCAGATAGAGACAGGGGGTCTGAAGAGAAGAACGAGACTGCTGCTCCCCTTTGCTGCTCGTGGTTGCTGTTGCTGCACTTTGATGACAAGTTGGAGATATCCTGAAACAAAGGTTGGACTTGCCCCAAAGAACCCAACGACCCTAACTAGCAGGAAGTAGTTAAGGAGAACTCTGCCCCCTTCTCCCCTCTAACGTCCTTTCTCTCCCACCTGGTGTTGGGGTGTTGGAAGGAATTGGGATGGAGAAGGAAGGGATATAAGAAACAACAACTAAAATAGATTTTTTAAAAAAGGCCCAACAACAAAATATTTTAGAACCAGATATATGTGTCAGGCTGAAGAATATGGGAATGTTCTAAATGGGTCACTTTTAATATGGTTAATTGTATGTGATGTAAATTTCTGCCTTCAAAAAAATAAGTATGGGAAGTCTAGATCTTGGTGTGCTGTTTGGGGGTAAAGACACCTGCCACCAAACACAATGGCCTGACTTCAATCCCTGACATCCACAAGGGAGGAGAGAACCAACCCCCACAAGATAGCCTCTTCACTAAACATCTTTAAAATGTCACAACATTTTAGATACGGAAAAATAATTCAAAGGTAGTTATACTTGCCTAGCAGGTACAAAGCCCTGGATTTGATTCCTAGAGCTGCACAGACCTGCACGGGTGCACCCCTATAATCCTAGCATTCAAGAGAAAGAGTAAAAGAGGCTACGAAATTCAAGGTCACCTCCAGCTTACCAGTGAATTCAAGGTCAGGCTGTACCATAGAAGGCCCTTCTCCAAACAAAACAAAACAAAACAAAGAGGCAAAATGCATTTTCTACATATGATTCACAAATGACTGTGGTAAACAGAATTTTAAGATTTCTTAGCTCCAGAGACAAATGCCTGCCAAAATTCAAGCTCAGTAAAGTTGAATGGCTTCTCCACCAACATAATAAATTGAATTGAGCTGTATTTATTTATTTATTTATTTATTTATTTATTGCTTTTTCTATTCACAATGCCCTTCAGATTTTTATTTATTCATTTTTTATTAATTAAACATTCTTTTATTTGAGCGGAATTCATAGTAAAAAGTCAGGATTACTGGGGCAGCTCTCCAGCAAGTTCACCAACCTCACAGGAGGGGTCAGCGAAATTGGAAAGGCTGGGGCTGGGGTAGGGGCTTCTTAAAGGAGACTGAGAGGGGGTTGTGATGGGATGGTGAGATACTGGAGTTACAGCCTTATTTGCTGGGTGCATTCCTGCAGAAAATGGAGAAGGTGAGGCGCTAAGAGGAAACGATTACAAATGAGAGGCCAGGCAACAAATAGGATATGGAGAAGTTTATTATAGGAGTGTGGGAGAGCAGGGAAGGGGGAGGGGCAACCCAGAGAGGAAGAGAGAGACACAGGAAGAGGAAGAGGAAGAGAGTGAGAGAGGTACACAGGGAAGGGGGTGGGGCGAGAGAGATTCGGGGTAGCTGGCCCACCTAGTGGCAGGCAGGTATGACATCATAGGTTGCTAGGCAGAATTGGGACAGTATGCTAACATTCCTCCCTTTGCCTATAATTAAAAAATGAAGATGTTGGATTGGTTTTTGTGTAAGGTAGGTTAAAGTATATAAATGTAGGTGCATTGGAAGTAGCTCTTGGGTACCATGCGTGTGTGTGTGTGTGTGTGTGTGTGTGTGTGTGTGTGTGTGTGAGAGAGAGAGAGAGAGAGAGAGAGAGAGAGAGAGAGAGAGAGAGAGAGAGAGAATGTTCCCTCCTAGTAAGCTTAGTGCTCAGAAATTGGCGGGTGTTCCCCCTTCCATTTAGGGTTCACTAGACCCTAAAATGTATTAAAAGGCTAGTTCCTTGTAGGGACACTTCTAAAGCAAAGCGGAGACTTTAGACTAAAAGGTGTCAAAAGCTGGCTCTTCGAAAAAACACATATCAAAGCTGCCCTGGAGACAAGCCCCGGGAGGTGTCCTGGGTGTGGCTCCTGCAATTCAGATACCCTTGGTTTAAAAATCCAGGCGTCTGGGGTGGGGGCACTCACTCCCCGGTTCTCCCTCCATAGCTCCCTTGTCTTTGTCTTTCTTTTATCATTTAAGCTTAGTGAATTAAAATCTAGCTCTTCAACTCTTGACTGTCTTTATTTTAACCAAGCGCAGTAGGTTATCTGGCCTTTTCCCGTCAGAGGCTCCCTTCCCCCCACTGGAAGGGACATGGACTCCCATGATCTCAATCCTGGCTAAGTGCGCAGCCACCCTGGGCTCCCTCAAGCTAAGGGGTCCGACCGGAGAGTTCCCTCAGTGCGGAGGAGGCCTTCCCCGTGACCAGTTCTCAGGACAGAGCCTTCCTCAGCTAGTCTCCAGAAGACTGAAGAAAACTCTGTGACCAGATTCTCAGCCCAGCCTCCCGGAGAAAGGAACCGACAGGGAATGAAAAGCTCCGCCCTGGAAAGTTGAAAGTTCAGAATAGAGGGCAGTGTGTCAGCCATGTCCTGCAGCAGATGAGGACCGAGCAGTTCTGGGGGGAGGTGGAGCTGTTTGTTCCAGGTATGAAACACACCATTTCAGCCTTCTGTTGATAAGGGATAAGGGATGAAGACATCCTGATGACAACTGGGGCGGTGACAGGGTTAAAAGGCTGAAATGTTGGCCAAGTCCAGGAAGAGGAGGCTGTTGTACTTACTGTCTAGCGTTGAGGACATCTGCTGCTGTGAGGGACAGTGCAGGTCCAGCTGGCACCATCTGTGAGGTTGGACTGGAGCACCTGTGGGTAAGCTGCTTTGGCGATGTCTTGAATGTAGGAAATACAGGCAGGACACCGGAACATCCATGTAGGCAGAAGGCAAAGTTAGTAGGTTAAGGAGACTTTTCCCTTTTGGCGGACGTTTGAAACTTTCGGGAGAGTGAGCAGAGATGGAGGTTTTGGAGCGAAGAAGAGAAAAGCCTGAATGTGAGGTACCTAATTCCATTTACCTTAGATGTATATTTGAAACTTTTGGAAAAGCAAATAAGGGAAAAGGCTTAAAAATATGTAGCTTTAGCTAGGCGTGATGGTGCACGCCTTTAATCCCAGCACTCTAGAGGCAGAAGTAGGCAGATTGCTGTGAGTTCCAGGTTAGCCTGGTCTACAAAGTGAGTCCAGGACAGCCAACGCTACACAGAGAAACCCTGTCTTGAAACCCCCCCAAATAATAATAATAATAATAATAATAATAATAATAATAATAATAATTATTATTATTATTTATTATTATTATACATAATATATTATTATTATTATTATTATTATTATTATTATTATTATTATTATTATTATATTCCCTCCATTTACACAATTGCTGGTGGTAATTAAAAGCTTTGTTTTGGATCTCTGGATCTGTCCAAGTTTGGTTGCAGAGGTGTGTCAGCTTAGCAGCCGTTCATGTGGCCATAGGAATTTGAAATTCTCCAGAAGGCATCCTGGAGGAGCCTGGAGGGCAATGAAGGGACTATTTTCCATGGGAAGGTGAAGTCAGTAATATCTTAGGGCATTCCTAGAAACAGATTGTGACTCAAAAAGAAAAAAGTCTGGTGCAATCTGTTCCAGTCATCTGATGGCCAGCAACCAGGGAAGAGGTCAGCTCAAACAGGAAGGAGCTGAGCATGGAGACACAGTCACCTGATGCACTAGGATTTTACTGGTGGGACAGAAAAAACAAACAAACAAACAAACAAAACCACACAAAAAACAAAAGAACGTGTTGTCAGTCTCACCCAATGGAAAGGTCCTAGTTGCAGGTCAGCGAGGAAAAACAGCGGCAGTCGTGCAGACCCAGGTTGGGTACCCCTGCTTCCCAGTGAACCAGAGAGGTGTTGACGGTCTCTCAGACCGTCTGAGCAAGAATTCACCAGTCAAGCTGGTGTTGGGTGCAGAGCGGTAGAAATCGGGTAGTTAGTGAGGGGAATACCAAAGCCAGGGAAAGGGGGAAGAATCTCACCCAGTGAAATAGGTGACAGGTGGGAAAACTTAGACTGTTGCCAGGCAGTGCTTATCTGTGCTCCATTTTACCTGAGAGGTAGATTTCCTGTAGCTTACAAGAATCCTTTTAAGGCTGTAAAAGGAGATAAACTTTAGACATATTAGCATCATTGTTGTTTACAATTTACAATGAAATAGACATTGTACAAAAGGTAGTAGAGGCTTGAGAAGAAAAAAAAACTTGTGTTAAAAAGCATGAATACTCTTGGAGGTGAGCTTAGGAAAAGCAGAAGCCTTACGAGTTTTCTAACATCTGTGAAGCGGTAACACGGGACACGGAAACCTCCTGTAAAGCAGAAGGGCAAACGCTCACTTGTTCTTAATTTTTTAGTATCAGTACACATCATGAAAGATATCTGTCCAGAAGACTGGATGTATATAATTCAAGCTCAGTGAGAAATAATTTTGAGCTTGGAACTATGATAGAGGGCCATATATATATATAAAATAATGTTTTATCATAGTTCGATTAATAAATCAGAGCTCCATTGGTTAGTGCCAACACTCTGAACAGTTAATACGACAATAGCATAGCAACAAGAAGAAATAAAAGAACCTTTTAGACATTCTGACCTTCATAATCTGCATGTTTCAACCTTAAGAATACCTTCCTAGACCCTCCAACATTCACAAAACATCTTCTTGGAAGCTAGATAATAGATCTAGTATCTAGTTGTTTTAACCAGCTAATGAATTGACCAGTGAATTAACACAGCAGATTACTTTAGGCTGAGGAGCTAATTGTCTGTTTCCTAACTATCAAGCTAACTTAGCTGTCAATGTGATCAGAGACCTGAGAAGGATAAACTATAACCTAAATGAATCTATGCATTAATAAAAATGACAGAGAGGACTAGTTGCTCATATCCTAGCACCTAGACAGTTGTCCCAGCTGTTTCCTGTGGCAACATGGCACCATGGGCAGAGACAGTCTGGCCATCAGGCACAGAGGACAAGAGGCTGTTTCTGTGGAAGGAGAACATGGGAGAGACTGACCTCACCTCATTTTCAGCAATGTGAGACAATGACTCTCTGGTTGTCCAGTTTGTCCACATTTTAGGCTGGGCCCTAGCAATAGGGCGAGGTGTTGGGGGGGCAGTCTTGCCCGGTGGTCAGCATACCACAATCCAGGGTTGAAGTCATCTGCTGTTGTACCCAAATCTTCTGAGACCTTGGGGAACTATTGTTATATTTTGGGAATCTCTGGGTTTTTTGTTTTGTTTTGTCAAGAATAAACTTACAAATGATAAATGCCACATTCAGCAGACCTCTGACAAGCTTGAGGGTTGGTGTATTTGAGCTAAGCAGTCTTTGTGTGTATCTACTTATCTGCACTAAACTATACTTTGCAAACATAAAATAGAATGTTATGATCCTATTCTATGTTTGATATTGAAAATATAATTATTCATATTGGGTTTTTACCATGATTAAAAATATATTCTTGAACATGCTAAAGGATTTGATCATTTATAAGATCTTAATAATTAAAGACTAGGGTTTTAGGTTTTATCCCTGTTAAGTTGAGGTCTTAAAAATCATAATCATAGTCCATGAACAGAGAATGTAACAGTTTCCCGCATGATTTAGTTTATAAAATTTTCACCAGCTTAAAAAAGTATAAAGCTATATTATAGATTAGTAAAAACTAGACTAAATATATTTCTAAGGCAGTGATTTTTAAGTTTTTGAGAATGTAGGTAGGGCGTAATAATTCTTTTCTAGGATTAATATATTTTAATGTAGCAATACACAAGAACATTACGCCAAATCTGTTCATCAGTAAGCCTACAGGTGCTCACCCCCTCCCTCCATTTTGAAGAAACAGCATTCATCTTGCTAATTTAAATAGACCTTTATAACCTTGAAGTAAAACATTTTGAACCAGGTACAATAAAATGAGACTTCTTGGTTTCTTAGTCTAACAGGAGACAAACAGTGAGTTAATTATGACTAAGAAGCTTTATATATGTCGTTTTAAACCACAAGGTCCAAATGAGAGTTTGAACTTAGATTCTAAACATCACACCCAATAAACAAACTATAAATCCTTAGGTAAGAGTTTGCAGTGTAATGTTAAGGTTTTTGCTTGTTTGTTTTTGAGAGCAGAAAAAGAAATCAGAGATGAGTTTTAATTTTAAGAGTTGGAAATTCCCTCAGCGGGGGATTCGGTGAGTGCTGCTGTCAGGTTGCTGTGACATCACTGTGGAAGTGCAGGGCCAGGAGCCACTCCACCGCTGACCTTCCCTAGCTCACCTGTGGGCGGGCAGGAGTTAGGGAGTAGCAATGGCACTTGTGCACCTCCAGACCTGCTGAGGGAAAGGAGGAGGAGCCAGGGGCAAGCAGGCAGCCAGGGAGGGGTCATGTTGCCAGGCCATGTGGAAAGGGAGAAAGCGCAAACCGTGTGGGTGAATTTCTAAGCATAATTTTAAATTTACCTCAGCAGAGGAGAGAATCGTAGTCTGATGGCAGAGCCCCGTGGTCCTGCTGTGGCAGCAGAAAGGCAAATGTGTTCCGCCCGTTGCTGCTGCCAGTTCAGGCAGGGAGGGGCAGCGATGGCAGTGGCAGCGTCATTGCAATTAAAACAAAAAACAAACAAACAAACAAACAGAAAAACAACTTATCGTGTAAGGCCAGGTGGTGCACAGCCACAGCGGTGTTGAGTGGTGGCAGGCAACTTAAAAGTCGTTCCCAAGCAGATGCGAGCTGCGAGTGGCCATTTGCTTACCAACACAAGTGATTCAAGTCTGAGTCCGAGCCTGCAGCAGTGGGAGAGGGCAACTTAACTTAGAGAAAGGAATTCGTTGCAGACAGTAAAGGGAATGGGATTCCAGGGTGAAGACAGCCGGGATGGCCCATTAGGTTTCAGCACCAATGTAATAACTGAAATTGACATGCCACGCAACAGATATGGTACGGAGAAGTTTGTTATAGGACCCTGGGAGAACTGGGAAGGGGGAGGGGGCACCCCAGAGAGGAAGAGAGAGAGACAGAGAGAGGAAGAGAGGGAAGAGGGGAAGAGGGGCAAAAGAGATCCTGGGTAGCTGGCCCATTTTGTGGCAGGCGTGTATGACATCATCGGTTGCTAGGCAGACTGGGGGCCAGTATGTTAACAATTACCACTGGCTCTGTGAATGGGGCTAGCCATGTAAGGGTGAAAGTAAGGTCAGGAAGGGTGGGGTGGAAATATGATCTGGTTGTGTTGGTGGAGCTCCTCAGAAAGTTTGTGGAGTGACTCCACATCAGTTTCTGTCAACCCAGACATAGAAACAACAGGTGCCTCCCTTGTCTGCCTTGAGGAGGCCCAGTGTTCTCTAAGACCTAGGGCCTAGCCCTAGCTGCTTTGGAGCCAGGAGATTTTGAAGAAAATATTCCAAACTGGTAGGACACTGATGGATAGGGACAGAAGGTAAAGTTGAGTTTGGGGAGAAACGAGATTTCCTTAGGAGTCCACTTGAAACTTTTAGGCCCATGGGAGTTCCAAGCAAGGCCAGGGAAAAAGGAAAAGACCCTACCCTCAGGAACAGGAGAAGGCTGTTGATTGACACAACTTATCTGGAGTCCATTTGACCTATGAGAGGTGGATTCAAGTGCTGAAACACACATCGTAGAGAAGGCAGTAGGCTCTCACAGTTTTGGGTCATAGTAGAGGCCAGGGAAACTGTTCGGGGTCAAGAGCAAGAACGTTCCTTAGTATGACTACAAACTGTGAAAGAGGGGCTTCTTTCCTCTGTGCAGAAGACTGGATGTGTATAAATTCAGCACATCGAGGAGCATCTTTTTTAAAAGTCTATAATTAAAAGACAATCAAAGGAAATTTAGAATTCTGAGCTTGTGGCTATGGTACCATCGGGACCACATTGATCAATGTCAAAACTAAACTTTGAATTTTTTTTCTTCTTCTTTTGGTTTTGTGAGACAGGGGTTCTCTTTGTAGCCCTGGCTGTCCTGGACTCAATTTATAGACCAGGCTGGCCTCGAACACGCAGAACTACTTCCGATGCAAGTGCGTGAGGGTCGCTTATTCAAGGCCGGGCAGGGACTCCTTCCCCTTCCCAATGCAGCGGGTTGGGAGTGGGAACCCCAAACTCAGAAAATATGGGGGTTTTTATAGGTTTTAGACAAAGAAATAGGTAACAGTATATAATTGGATGACATTTGAACAGATAGACATGTCTGTCCCTGATTGGCTGATGTTATGTGCCTGACCATTTGCAGTCAGTTTGACTGGCAGGAAGTCTATATGGGCTCTGGATACTTTCCCAGAGTGAGCTAACTGTCTGTTGCTAGGGGAATTATTCAAAGAATACAAGGTTGGGGCATATATTGCGATTTTCTTCTGGACCTGAAGTATAACTCCAAGTCAGGCTTAGAATAATGGAGTCTCTTCTTCAAAATGAAGTTAGTCAGCTTCCACAGCAACATGAGGCATCTCCAGTGTCCCACTTGTCCAAAGTTCAGGCCAGGCCATAGCTGCAGGCAAAGCACTGGGGCAGTCTAGCCCAGTGGTTAGCACTACCACAATACTTGTGGCATCGTTGGTGCCCCACCCATCTTCTTAGGGTCATGGCTAGGAGTTGGAGTCTCTGTCATAATAAGCTTTTTTCTTTAATTAAACACTTAAATGCCACATGCAGCAGGTCTCGGAAGTGTCTGAGGACCATCTATTGATCTAAAGTATACTTGAGTAGACAAACTTTGCTTGCTTCTAGCTTCCCATCCTAGGCTTAACCTTGAAAACATACACAGGAGGCTAAATGAGGCTTATTCCTGTTAAGTTTGAGTCTTAAAAAAAATCACAATTTAAAAGTAAACCTTTTTTAGTATCAAAATAAAACATATATACAGTCCATAGAGATTGGGAGCTTTGCTGCACCATTATAAGCCACTGTAGTTTTTTATATGGCTTAGTTTATCTAAACAGCTAAAGCTTAAAAGCCAGAGAAGCTAGATAAGCATCATTTTTTAAAAAAATCTATAGCTTAATATAGATTGGTATGTTGGCAGCCTACAGTTAAAGTGGCGGCGAAGCTATGATTTCCCATAACAAAGATGGCTGCTTACTGTCTGCCTTCCCTTAATCAAGATGACAGTGACGTTATGATTCCACTTTCTTTACCCTATAGTCAAGATGGTGACCGGCCTTGTGGTATTTATATCCCAGAATGGAATCATGCTGCATGCTTTAAGATGATCTAAACACACACTTTCAATTACTAGCCCTAAATTAGGAGTTTTGAGGTAATCTTTTCTTATAAGTTTTAAAGCCAAATATTGTTGCAGATTGTAGAGATTTTAAACCAGACCCAATGAGCAGGTTATAAATCCTTAGATAAGTGTTTCGATAATAAGAGTTTAGAGTATAAGCTTAAGAAAAAAATATGTATATACTTTTTGAGAGAGAGAGAGAGAGAGAGAGAGAGAGAGAGAGAGAGAGAGAACAGTGCAAAGAAATCAGATACAAAAGATTAAGAAAAAGGAAATAGAACTTTAAGTGTAAAGAGGAAAAAGATTAGATATAAGATATTTGGGCCCAGGGGTCCCGCTCAAACTATGGCACCAGCTGAGGACAATACAGGCTTCAAACCTCTACCCAGATCTAGCCAATGGACAGGACATTCTCCACAGTTGAGTGGAGAGTGGGGTATGACTTTCACACGTACTCTGGTGCCTCATATTTGACCACGTCCCCTGAATGGGGAGACCTGGTGGCACTCAGAGGAAGGATAGCAGGCTACCAAGAAGAGACTTGATATCCTATGAGCATATACAGGGGGAGGAGGTCCCCCTCAGTCACAGTCATAGGGGAGGGGCGTAGGGGGAAAGTGGGAGGGAGGGAGGAATGGGAGGATATAAGGGATGGGATAACCACTGAGATGTAACAAGAATAAATTAATAGATTATTT